>NC_068328.1:5454545-5757575 GCF_000147395.1 Oryza glaberrima
CAAAATCCCATAGAAATCCAATAAATATGGCATTCAATTTCTACGTTTTTTCTATTTCTCTATTTTATCAATCCTGCGATTCAAAATGCCCTTCCTTCGTGACCGTCTCACTGACCAGGTCGGGTTTCGCGTAGCTTTCGTACTTTCGTTCTGTTCATTGCTAGTAGTAGTAGCAGAGTAGTAGGTTCGGTTCCCAACTTCCCACTACACCACTACGTGCAAACGATGACCCGTGATACGCAGTGCACAGTGTACTGTTTCCCTCACCAGTTGATGCGCAGTACTGCGAGACGCGCACCGTTCTCTGTCACGGCCGCCGATAGCTTTGGTAGCATTTCACCACGAAGAGATCCCACCCGATCCACGGTACGAGGCTGGTCGGTCCCCCGTGCCGCGCCGCGTGATCGACAGTAGCACGCACGCACACACCACGCGCGGAGTGCCGCGCCGGGCCGCTGTTCGTCCGCTCCAGCGGCCAAACCAACCAGCACCCAGCGCGCGCGCATGCCAAGAGTCACGAGGCCACACGAGCCACCGCGAGCGCGTGTCCGTGTCACGGTTCGCTTGCGGTGCGGGCGCCTACCCCGCACCCGCGATGAGCGCGGCACACGCACCAAATGCGCCCCGCTCCTACCGCTGTCCGGCTCGCGCCTCGGTTCGGCCGTTGGACGATTCAGGGTGTGTTCGCCGAAGCGGTTCCCAACCGGTACAGTAGATACGGAAAACGGGACGATCCATTAACACGTGATTAATTAAATATTAGCTAACTTTTTTAAAAAAAAATGAATTAATTTGATTTTTTTAAAGTAACTTTCATATAGAAACCTTAAAAAAAACGTACCATTTAGCAGTTTAAAATGCGTGCGTGCTACTGCGTGCGTGCAGAAAACGAGGGAGAAGAGTTGGAAAAAGAGGCTTTTCGGTCAATTTACCGAGCCCTCGCTGTACGTTTCCCCGTTCCGAACGCCACTAGTACGAGTACGGGGAAACGTACAGACCGAAAAGCCCGAAATCCACTGTGCATTTCGCGGCAGTACGAGTTCAAACAAACGTCTTTCTTTCTCCTCCGAGTAAAACGCAACAAAAAGCGAGCAAATTCCTGCCATCTGACGCAGCAAACAGTGCAGCAACTCTTTGGCCGCAGAAGATCCGGCGCCGTAGGTCCACCACCAAATCGATCCCCGAGCCGGCTGCTTATTTATTGGGATCATCCGGAGGAGGAGGGTGCCAGAGCTTTGAACCCGGTTCTGTGTCGCCCATCCTGCGGCACCCCACCACCCATTCGCAGAATCGCAGTGCAGACTGCAGAGCCCGTCCGTCGTCGTCTACACGTCCACACTCCACACAACAGCCTCCGGCCAAGAGCGACGAGAAGGGATACCCATGGAGAAGGCGCTCACCAAGATCGGCAGCTTCACCATCTCCCGGAAGGCCAAGCAGGAGCTCTCCGCCATTGGCGGCGATATCTCCGTAAGTATTACTTGCCTTCTCTTCGCTTTTCTGTTTGATTGGTTTGTTGAGACTGTTGGGAGTTGGATTATATCAGGGCTAGTTCTTTGCTTGGTGAATCTTTGTTGGACTACTGAAATCAATCAATGCCGTTCTTGGTTTCCTTGTTCGCTGGCTTGCTTCTTGGAGATGCTGTTTTCTGTTACAATCTGAGGAAGCTGCCGTCTAGAAATGATCTGGTCTTTTCTGGAGATTAACAGTTTGGTTGTGCGAATGCACGATTTGTTCTTCCACATTATTGTTGGTGTCAGTGTTAGGATTCATTTGGAGTTCTTCGAGATGTTTCTGCAACCTGTTTTTGCTTCACTTTTCTTGTGGGAGATGCATGAAAATGACCCTGTTGATTCGACTGTACTGCACTTTACTTCTGTGCAATGCAGTTTAGGTTCAAATCACAGGAAATTCTGCTACAGTGCACTTTAGGTTCGACATTCACATCACACTGACAAACCTAACTGTTGTGATTTTCAGCGTCTCTCGAGCACTGTTGAGGAGAAGGCGAAATGGGTTTTCGACAAGCTCAAAGGTATACTGTTCCTTTCAATTCTGTTCTATTTGTGGCTATAAAAATTAAGAGTGAGTTTTAAGACAGGAAGCAGACCTTGATGTGTGCATTTTGTGTTGTCTTGGTAAATCATTATGCTTAGTACAATTGTACATAGTTATTAGTGGTGCCAAATTGCTAATGCTGCTTTTCTTGCCTAATGCGTAAATCCAAAACAATGCAAAGTGATCTGCTTTGTTCTAACTTTTCTGCTTTTCTTGTATGGAGTTCGGATATAGCTTTTCTTTATTTTTCTTTCATCCCTTTTTGATCTACAAAGTTATACAGTAATGCACATGGGGGGGCCAAACTGAAGACTTTTGTGACATTCTACCAATGTGCTTTGGCTGGCAATGGGTCCAGTTTCTGTTGACGACATTATGCAAAAGCTCCTAAGAGGAAAGGGGATTTGTCTAACAGAATTGTTCACCTAACACCTTGTTTTACTTGCAATCTTTGCCTTGGTCTCTTGAAGTCTTTGGCGGTATTAGCAAGGTTGTGTTAAGTATGGCACGGTTTTATGAGACACCAACCAGCTGATTTGCAACTTGCCAGTCTGTAATGCATATTCTGTTTCATACATGTCCGATATATACTCCAGTAGGTATTCAGTGGAGAAAAAAAGTTAGCATAATCAGTATCCTAATCTACCTGCTCACATGAAAACATAAAAATGACATTTTTAATACATTGCCTGACTTGGGGAAAAGAAAGTATGCCAGCTTGCAAAGGAGATCTATTTGTGTGTTTTATGACACTTCTAGTTATATATTTTCTATTTTTTTAGAGAACAGATGTATGCAATATTGTGTGCTGCTCCTCAAGTTCTGCCAAGGTTGTTGTTTGTTCCTACAGTTGAGAGTTGAGAATTGAGACTCGTATGAATTTGTGCACTTTGGTTGCAATTTTGTTCATAGAAATGATATTCAAGTTTTATGTAATGCAGATTTTACCTTTGTATTTCACTCAGAATTCACCACAGTTGAATTTCCCTGAATAGCTCAGAATGCCTTCTGAATTTGCCTATCAGTATGTTAGATCTGCAGAGAAGTTGAATTTTACATAAGAGTGGGAACTAAGAGACTTGACTTCCATTTTCTCTTATCCAGGAAAACCAAACAAGTCACTCTCTGATCTCCTGCGAGAGTACAACCTTCCTCCAGGCCTCTTCCCTCAGAATATCATCTGCTACGAATATGATCAAACAAGCTCGAAGCTTGTTGTGCACCTGTCTAAGCCCTGTGAGGTGAGCTTCAAGGATTCATCCGTGATACGGTACGCGCCTCGTGTCAAGGTGACTCTGTCTCGAGGCAAGCTCTCCGCGATCGAAGGCATGAAGACCAAGGTGGTTGTGTGGGTGAAGGTGGCTAGCATAAGCTTGGAGAGCTTCAGGTCTGACAAGATCTGCTTCATAGCCGGCGTGAAGAAGCTGAGGCAGAAGGATGCTTATGAGGTCCCCAGGGAAGGCATCGCAGTTGAGGAGTTCTGAACCTGAATTGATCAGTGTTATCTCATAGTTTCATTCTTACCATTTTTTTTGAGTCCATGTGGTGTGTGATTCTCTGGAGGACACATTGGTGATTTCTGGTGCTGTGATTCAGCAGATTTGTATATTGGAAACATGGAGAATTTGTTCCTCCTGACAAAAGACACTCTTGCATGTTCTCTCATCCGGTCCTTCACATGGATGATGTCCTAGCAATGTGAACATTTTAGTATGTGTTTTCGTTCTGAATTGCCTATTTCTAGGGGACATGTGATCCGGTCGTCTATGGTCTTTTGCATGTGGTTGGGTGGTGCCTATCTGCTGAGTTGCATGTCCTTTTGCTGAACAAGTTGTATCATCTTTCATGGAGCATTCAGACACGAAGGAATTTTCCTGCGCATATAAACGCATCCGTTGATTGTTTGATGATGCTTAACCATGCCCAAGTTGAAGAGAACCTGCCTGGCTGCCTATTGAAAATATAAACCTCTGGAGAAAAAACAATGATATGCATCTAGGTTTAGGACGTTTTAATTTTGGCAGAGTGGCTAGCAGCATATAGAAAAGAACACATAATATTTAGCATAATATTTTAAATCAGGATATAGAAAGGAACACATGATGTTCCATTAATTTACATTATTCGGTACTGAAATCCATCAGCAGCTGCAATGTTGACCCAAAACAAACACGCCTAAAGCGTAGTACTTACCTTAGATATTTGGCCATACCAAACATTGAGCACATCAATACCAATTCCATGAAGGCATGCAACATTGACACCCCATGGATCAAGGAAATGAGCTCAGTATTTCCTGGTGAGCCTTGGTTAGTTCAGGTAGTTCCTCAAACTATCCTGTGACTCCTCCATGATAGCATACTGACCTTGTTTCTTCAAGAACATCTGTGTCAAACTTTATGTAGTCCCCTGGATCGCCTTCCTCTGATTCATGACCACCATCACCAAAGAAATTATCAGAAGCCAAATAACCATGACTACCAGGCTTGCTGTACCAAAAGCCATTCCTGTTCTTCTGGTGAAGACTGATGGAAGGGTTTTTTTGGTTGTTTCGCTGTTTCAGACGCAAATTCCACCACCTTCATCATCAGACTTTGTTGACACATACCCTTGATGAAGATCGAAACGGGTATAGGTAACCCTCAGTGTTCTCACTGAAGAATTTCTCCTTCATGCATCTAGCCATAAGTCAATGGGAAGCTGAGGAGGTCAGCTGTTTAACCAGCAGGGAGCAGCGCAGCGCTTGACAACTTTGCTGAACTCATGGTGGTAAGCCAACATACAGCTGCTGCCACCACCTCAGCGCTAGACAGTACATCTCCAGGGAAGATGGCAGAAGCACCAACTGTGATTGCTGATCCTATCACACCTCTATTGCTCAAATCAATTAGATTCAGGTTGTCTGAAAAGCTTTGGAATTAGTACCAACAGATCACACAGCATAAAAGAGGCACCTGCAGCTGCAAATAAGGTAAGATGGACATTGCAGAGATATTCAACCATAGTGGAAGGAGATGACATTTGTGCTTGTAAAGGTAACACTAGAGTTGACCATTTATTCATGTTCTTCTTGAGTGGTGCTTTTTCTCTTTATCATGGAATTGGGAGAAGGAAGAAGGCATAATAATTAGATCATGGAAGTTCAAGAACAAGGCCTGCAGTTGGGAACCAGCTGGTATCCAGTCTGCATTTTCTTTTCTGTTTTTTGAATCTTATCCTTTAAAGCTTTGTTGTATTCTAAGAATAGTACCACCGTTTCATTGAAGTCACTCTAAAACCACCTATTTTCTGCCCTGGACTAACCCACCAGCTGAGGATGTGTTTCAACAATCATCTTCGAATTTATTTTGTTAACAATATGTGATTTATAAACAGCCGAAATAACAGAGTTCAAACAGAATTTATAATGTTTTTGCTAAATAATCCATTGTCTACTTTAAATAGTTTATCACTAGATTCGAGTTAAAGATTAAATACTTCTTCTAGTTAGACAACTATTTATCACTAAGTATTTGAACAATATACTGAATCGTTTAGGCATAAAACCATTTAGCATTGAGACATCAATATTCAGTGACCAGCCTAAAAACAAAGGAGTGAACAAAGGAGTTGATGACTGTCTCTAGAAGATAAGAGCTTATAGGTAGGATAGGAATAGTCCATGAATCATATGAACATAACTTGCATAACAACAATAATTCAGCCTATCGATCAAAAAGGGATTTTTGTAAAGATGAAACCATTGTCAATCAAGTGAAAACACTTCTGGAAGAGGGAAAAAAGAGCATTTTCTTCTATTGAGCCCAGCAAACCTTAATAGCAACCCAAATTTAGTTAACTGATAGTCCAGTATGGTAAGATAGATTACCCTCATACTCCACAACACGGCTAATTTGTTATTCCCTGAAAACATAACTTAGTAATATGTCAACTATGAACTATGAACCAATAAGGAAATAACTCTAAAAAATGCATCTGCATAGCATTATAATACTTAATTATAGTCAGGAATGGCACACACAACATGAGCAACACAGGTTTCCATCCAATATTTATTCCCCCGAATTCATGGGTAGCACCCTAAGCATTTGTGTTACAATGCAGAGACAACATGACCAACTGACCAAGACAGTTTTATTGTATAACCGGATGGAGATCGTACATGATTTCACACCATTTGGGCATTAAGTAGAACAGGAAACTAACCAAACACAGCAAGGTCCTTCACAATTCATGAGACATCATAGATTCAGTTACAAATCAGCGCTTCTTCAAGAACCCCTCCGCAAGCTTTAAGTAGTCACCCATACCGCCGCCACCGCTCTCCCCCTCACCGCCTTGCTTCTTCATGAGACCTTGTGCCAGTTTCAGGTAGTCTCCCATGCCGCCCTCCGACCCCTCGCCATGCTTCTTTTTCTTCTTGTCATCTTCCTCTTCCTCCTTACCATACCTCCCTCCCCCATGGCCACTAGGCTTCTTGTACCCTTCCTCTTCCTCATACCTGCCACCGCCGCCACCGGAGTGCGCGCTAGGCTTCTTCTTGTAGTCATCTTCTTCATACCTCCCACCATGGCCTCCACCACTTGAAGCACCATACCCATATCCACCACTAGGCTTCTTGTTGTACTCATCATCCTCCTCATACCTCCCTCCACCATGACCACCACCAGGCTTCTTCTTGTACTCATCCTCATACCTTCCACCACCTCCATATCCACCCGCACCGGCACTCGGCTTCTTCCTGTAATCATCTTCTTCTTCCTCATACCTCCCCCCACCATAGCCACCCCCACTCGGCTTCTTTCTATATTCATCTTCTTCCTCATATCTTCCTCCTCCATAGCCACCACCACCACCACTACTAGGCTTCTTCTTGTAATCATCTTCTTCCTCATACCTTCCTCCTCCATAGCCACCACCACCACTAGTAGGCTTCTTCTTGTAATTATCTTCTTCCTCGTACCTTCCTCCTCCATAGCCATCACCACCACCACTAGTAGGCTTCTTCTTGTAATCTTCTTCTTCTTCTTCTTCGTACCTCCCACCTCCATGACCGGGCTTCTTCTTGTATTTGCCCTCGCCGCCCTCATCCTGGTACTTGCCGCCGCCGCCGGATCCGGCGGAACCCTCCTTGCGGCCGTACTGGTGGAGGTACTCCTCGGCCTTCTCGAGGTAGTTGCCAGCGGGCTTGCCGTCGAGCTTGCCGTACTGGGAGGCGGCGTGGAGGAGGTCGGCGGCGGCGCCCGCGACGCGGCCCTTGTCGACCTTCTCCAGGTTGTGGTCCTGGAACACCGACTTGGCCGCCTCCGCCACCAGCTTGGCGCTCGACGCCAGGTCGCCGCTTCCGCCCCCGCCTCCGCCGCCGGACGACGGGCGGTGCTGCTGCGGGGGCGGGCGGCCGCGGTGGCCGTCGCCGCCGCCGTCGTAGGAGGCCATTCGCGCGAGCTGGGTAAGCTAGCTAGCTTTAGCTCGGGATCTGAAGGAGAAGAAGAAATTTCTCGCGATGCCGCGTCAACTGTCAAGTGTGTTATTACACGGTACTCTGCTTTTTGAGGCGAATCAATCCAGTTTCGGTTTCATCAGCTTTCAAGTTGAGGTTAGCGTTGGGTGGACGCATCTGAAACGTCCGATCAAGACACGGACGGTCGCGATGTTCTGTCATATGTGACACAAGGCCAAATCATACGGAGGCCTCCATATAAGGCTCGGGACTACATGTACATTTGTCGATAAATTTTCTCTTAAAAATTTATCAAATGTAAATACAATATAATTATACTGTAATTACACTATAAGTATAGAATAATTACACTGTAACTTACATGTAATTACACTGTAACTATAGTATAACTACACTGTAACTTTAGTATAACTACACTGTAACTATAATAATTACATTGTTATTTATATGTAGTTACATTCTAACTATAATATAACTTGCATGTAAGTAAGATATACTAAAACTTATGTTTGGCACTACTCACGTGAAAGAGGCATTACGAACTCGCAATGTCTGTTTGTACGATGCGTGTGGAGGCCATCATTCATGCATGCATGTTCGGCTATACCCTGTCGCTTTATCTCTGCCCTTCGTCTGACATCTACGCGTGCATGAGCCGCGCCAGTGCCGGTAGCCACCGGCCGTCAAAAGAAACAAATCAAAACGTCGACGCAAAAGCACGAATCCCGAGGTTCATCAAGCGGTTCAAAAATTGACAAATTCTGAGGAAGAAATTTGTCAACAGATTTATAGCAAAATCGTAATGCTTTGTTTTAAGAAAAAAACACACCATTTACAAGGCCAAATCTATAAGGCTTCGTTGGAATGCAAGAGTTGAAAACTTTTCACTCGTCCACGTAAAACGAAATGATTAATTACTACATCATTAATTAAGTATTAATTAAAAATATTTTTAAAATATTTAAAAATTTAAAACCTTGAACGGACTACTATCACGGATTATCTGATCCACATCTATAAAATATAGTACTTTCTCAACAAACTTTCTCCACCACATTGATTAGACTCTATTCTAAGCTATTTTTATTAATTTTGTTTTGTAAAATATTTAATATATCATTATAATCAAATGGATAATATATGATAATAACCTATCAATAATCTGTTTCAAAAGAGAAAAGAGTAAAAAAATATATCCCAAAGGCAAAATATCTTTTTTATTTTTAATTTTTTTAATTTTATGAATAGACTTTTTTCTAAAAGTATTTTAAAATCTGAACCTTCTAGCGTGGCAAGAGACTGCCACCGGCATGCCAGCCGCGCGTGGTGTGACAAAATTATTTGGCCAGCCAGACGGGCTGGAGTGGCCAAAAGGGGTATTTTTCGGAAATACTTTTTGGAAAGATATATTAATAAATTAAAAACTAATTTTTTTAAAAAAAATCAAGGCAAAGCCCCAGAGGCAAGACCCAGTCATCTCGCTGTTAGTGGCTCACAAGAGAACAAGTCGGCACCCATCCTTCGATCTTTTCCCATCAGCAGCCTGACTACTCCCAGTCTCCAACCCACTAACCCCATCCTTCTCTCTACGCTGGGCGAGGCCACCACTGAGCGGAGCAGGAGGAAAACCAGCAGGCGAGTTAGAGTTATCGCCATGCTTGGCCTCCGCGGCCTCGTCGCCGCGTCACCTGTCACCGCGCCGCGGCGTAGGGGGCGGTGCAGTGCCGCGACCGCGGCGACGTCGGCGCCGGAGAAGACGGCTGGCCACGTCGGCCGGCTTCCACTGGCCATCGTCCCAGCGGCCGCCGCCTCGCTCTCACTTGTCCTCTGGTCCAGTCCAGGTACACACCGGCACACAGGCACAGCTGAAGTGACTAGTAACAGCTTGCAAGCAAGCGGTGATAGTGTTAGTGTATACGCTACTCCCTCCGTTTCCCATTTCGTATTGTCGCTTTGACTAGGCAAATTATTTTAAGTTTGATTAATTTTAATAAAAAAAACTAATAACATTTCTAACACAAAACAAATATATTATCGTAATATATTCAATGTTACATTTAATGAAACTAATTTGGTGTTATAGATATTGCTATTTTTGTCTAAAAATTTAGTCAAAACGACAACATATAGAACAGAGGGAGTGGTAGATAGTTGGATCATGAACTGAGGATGCATGGAACAATGGATGAACACACAAGACACAATTGGCACCGCACAGCCATGCTGATTGTTCTTTCTTTCTGCAGTACATGCTGGCATCATGTCAGGGTTCAAAGGGATGGAATCGGTTCCAGGCCCAGATCTGCCACGAGTGGAGTTCTTGGAAAAATGGAATGGTTAGCAAACTGGCTACTACTCTCCTATATATATGTATGTATGTATGTATGTATGCCATATCTCTCTCGAATCTCGATCGCTGAGAGTTCCTGTAATGTTCCTGCCAATTGTCACTTCTGTTGTGACATGAATTCGCTGATAAAAAAAAACTCTCTCTTAATTTGGTGCTCTCAAGCGGAGAACCAGAAGAAGTACGCCGAGTTCGACTCCAGGTTCAAGTCTTCCCAAGTGCTCAAGGATCTGCTCGAGAAGTCCAAGCAGAACAAACTGAAGTACCCCAATTTTCGCTAGCCCTGTTTCTCTTGAAGCTCTCCTGCAGCCATGTTCTTGCCATGGGTCTCTGAACAATTTATCAAAAAATTGCAGGAATGAGAGGGAGATTCAGGATAAATACTGCCTGCGTGGCGCCGAGTGGGGCGTCGGGGACTGCTCGACGGAGGGGATGTCGGACCAGGAGAAGGAGGATTTCATCGCAGAGCTGAAGAAAAGAACTGGACAAGAGTGAAAAATGTGTAGACCATTTTCCACCATGGTGGAGTTTTGCCACTGCATATATACAGCTTTTGTTGCCAGACCAGTACCACCACTATGTTTAGATCCAGGAATGGCATTTTACTCTTGGTAGCCTGATTAGCACAGGTTCTGTATTGTAGGAAGGAACAAAGTCTGAAACACTCAAAGACAATTCCACTCTTTCTTTTTTCTTCAGATTCAGTACAGAAATCCGACGATGCATTAGATGTAATCAGACATTTCAGAATGCACCCACATATGTCAAATAACCTCTCATATGCTTCCTAAAATTTTCGTTTCTTGTCTTACCGTTAGCACTCTGCCTGTTCTTCTTTCCTTCTCTTTTTTTGTGGTGGTTCGCCCAAAAGGGAAGTATATATACAACTGCCGGTGGCCTGCAGTTCTGAAAGTTTTTCATCCATCAAGGTTTCAATGAGTGACAGCATATATAAATGAAGCAACCTCAGGAATAAATTATACCATCAGATTACCCAAGGTAAAAGCAAGCACCAGGAATAAACAAGCAGACACCAGAAAAATGAGTACCAACTTTAATTTTTTTTACTGAGTCAAAGGATGCTAGAAACAGAACCGTTCAATTTGCTGTTGAGGATTCGCCTAAAATCTAGTACATCTAATGTGAAAAGTTTTGTTGTATGTAAACTAGAGTACACGATCTCTCTTCTACCTGTAGACAAGAGAATATCTCATTCATTCAGTTACATTTGTCCACCAATAATTTTCCATGCTTTTACTTCAAGGTTGAAAAGCCAATCCTTCTCCTTCCTTCAGCATTAATAGTCATCTTTTGACGGTAATATTACAGAGAAGGGTGGCACTCTCAGTTAATCCTCGAGCTTATCCTTTAGGTTAATTCTTCATGAAGATATTCAGGGTTCCAAGTTGTATGGCTTGTTCAGAAATCAGAAGGTTGGTGCTGCCGATATCAGGTAGTGCTATGATAAATCTGATGTATCGTCGGACTGAAGTAAATTCTGGTGAGGCCGCTAAAAGTATTCGGTATCAGCTGCCAGAGCACAATTGCTTTCTGGGTAGCTCATCACCAAACCAACCATAAGCACCGGATTCAATGCGACCAGCCATCAGATTAGGAGATCAGAACAGACTACCTTGAAAGGGAATAAAATACATAAACTTTCAGCTTGATGATAACAAAAAAATATCAGTAAAAGTAATTATCACGAAAGCAATTCATGGAAGCACAAAGAATAATTAATGCAGCCAAAGTTCAAAAACTGAACATAGAGAATAATGAGTAAAAGGCAGGTACTAAAATGGGAAATGCCATTCATGTTATCACCAGATTTTTTGCATCAAAGAGGGTTTGTGTCAATGGAGCGGATGATCAAAGAGGTACTAGTGCATTACATGATATATCGAGAAAAAACATTATAGTTTGATAGCAAAATATTAGCTGGATAGGTTAAAGTTACATATGGTAATATTAGGAAACAATTTAATTACTCCCCCCGTTTCATATTTTAAGTCATTTGACTTTTTTCCGAATCAAATTCTTTAAGTTTGACCAAGCTTATAGAAAAATATAGTAGTATTTTCAACACAAAACAAACATATTATCAAAATATATTCAATGTTAGATTTAGTGAAACTAATTTAATATTTTAGATATTGCTAATTTTTACTACAAACTTGGTCAAACTTAACAAAATTTGAATAGAAAAAGTCAAACAACTTATAATATGAAACGGAGGGAGCAATTGTTATGGAGGACATTTACTCTGTTCATTTTGACACGTTAACTACTGAACTTAAAGCTTCCTAACAGACTCCAGCTGTTGTAAATTAGCTTGCAATAGCATCAATACTACTGGAAGAGGGAAGTGCTTATGGGACGTACTGCGCAAATTGCACGTGTTGCAAAATCCATTTTGACTAGGTCTATAAGTTCTAAAAACTTACTAGGGCATATTCAATAGTCTGCACTCATGAAAAATTTCAAGACCAAAGTCAACCTCATTTGATATATTTGAAAAGGATGATTACTTAGTAAACAGTGTCAAGTTTTGTTCACTGAAGGTCTGATTTGGAAGCCCACAATTCCTGGTCCATATCCCCGTGGAAAAGCCACTCACAAAAAAGGCTCTGGTAATTGTCTTTTTTGTGTCTGTCCAATTAAGACAAGTTTGATCTCTAGCAAACAATTTTCAGACTTTCAAGAACTTCTGTACCTAGTGAAAAACTCAAAAAAGGAATTTGAAGAGCAAAAATTAAATGAGCTAAAACTTCCTACTTTCCTGATTATATGAAGCAGATTCTCTTCAATGCCAGTTTTCCTACCTTTTTCTGCATCCATCTCACGTGATGTGCCAGTGTATTCAACACATAACCACTTACTAACAGATTTGACTTATTTAGCAGGCATACAACTTTGTCGATTTTAGCTAGGTTGACTACCAGGAAGCAACACTTAAGTAAGGAACAACCACAAGTTTTCTAGAAATAGGATAAACTCTGTAGTACAAGTAATGATTTGGTTTGTTTTGTTCAGATAATCAAACTTCAAAGACTGAAAACCGACACCATGATACAACAAAGGGGACAGAAGAGAGAATTACCTGCGAGTTTGAGGTGATGATGGTTGATCAGGAGATGAATGAGAGGAGCCACCCCTAAATGCAACATGCCTTTGCCCATAAAACTCATTGGGCATTGCTTGGCGAGTGGGTCGTGGCATGTCACCACCATCAGCTGTAGGAACTGGCCCAAGTGAACCAAATTCAAGTGGTTCAGATGAAGAACCGTGATTTGTGCCTGGTTCACATGAGTAGTACATGAAATATGGAGCTGAAGACCCAGAAAGGGCACCGATACCATTTGAAGCAGATGGTGATGGATCCCCATGTGTCATGTTCCCTGGTCTGCGTATATAGTTTGTTGATCCAGAAGATTGGGCGCCTGTCTCATGCCTGTATGAATCATTTCTATAAGATCGCCGCTGCCTATCATACTGGTTTTCATCTGCTGCTTGTCTATCCGATCGTATGCCAGACCTCTCTGAGTGGCTACGTCCATAGCTGCGGCCAGGATTTCGTTGTTTTGAATTTATCCAATTTCCTTCTTTATCATTATGGTCACCCTTGTCAGTGTTATAATTTCCTCTGTGGTTTCTTGAGCCTGAGTGTCGGTCCTTAAATGGAACCTTCTGAAGAAGAAAAGCAATAGATAGAATTGACGAATTAGTATCAACCAGTTCAGACTATATTCGTGATTTTATATAGGTTATCAGCTCATGAGAGAGATGTAATAGAAAACTGGATTGAACTTTTGTAACCTAATGCTTAATAGTATAATTGAATAAAGTTTTAACTGCGGGGGGCTCCCTTAAAGTGTCTTTTTTCAAACAAAAAAAAAATTCAGACTATCAAATTCATAAAGGATTGCTTAATGAATTTTATTTCTTATAGAAAATGAAATAAATTATTGCACTTAAGATACAACCACTAGGCCTAAATTCCATCATCCTGAAAAATTTTAAATTCAACCATAAATAAACTCAAGAGTTTTCATCATTCAGCAACTAATAAGTATGTTGATCCAGGTAGCTGAGTATCCATCCTCACCAGTGAACCATGAATCTCACATCTAGTTTGCTATACATAGAATATGTGAATGTTGTCCATTGTCATTATACATTCCTACAAATTTGTTACTTCCTTTATCACCTTCGTTTTCTATTAGATTTAGATTCTATCACAATTTCAACGCAAATTAAACAGACTTTATTTTTTATGATTAACACATTTCCACTAGATTGTTACAAGAGTAGTAGCATCTTGTTAGCTGTGAACTTGTCGCCTATAACAGCTGTTACAAAAGCTAGAATCAGTGATATAATTTAGAAGCTATGGTTGATAAGACCATTTTGCAATAGATTAGCATCATATTAGAGTTCTATATATGTGATAGAATATGTTTTAATTTTCAATATACCAATAGTAAACAACTAAACATGTTATCTATGCATTAAGATATCAAAGCAGCTAGTTAGGATCTTACAGGATTTGGCAAGTAAGTTCCTGTGCCACCACGGTATCTGGGCGCATCCTCCGTGTGGTGCTGTGGACCACCAGTAATTCTTTCAGAAGAAGGTTGTAGAGGCATCATAGGATAGATTCGTTGGCTGGGGGGGACCATCTGGGTCCAGTTAACATTTGTTGAAGCTGGTCTGCCAGGCCCATCCCATGGAACATGGCCCTGCAAATACATTGGTGGCACTGCAAAGGGGTATAACACAGGATTCATGGGGCGCGGGTTTTGGCATGACCGTCCATATTGTAAATTACACCAATGGCTATCAAAATCGCTGTTCAAAATGTCAGGCTTTTGCTCTTCAGATGGATCACCTGCAGTACTGGATGAAGCTGTTGAGGTAGCATTGATATCAGGATGGTGAACATTGTTGAGTGAACTAAAATTTTGGACAGCAATATTGACAGGAAGTTGATCAACCCCTTCATTCCTCTCAAACTGTGGAACAGATCCATCATTCCCAGGAGCATATGGCAACATCAAAAAAGGAACCGCTGGACCTGTTTGAATAAAAGTCAGTCCGCCATTACCAGATTGTCTCTGCTGAGGGGATCCAATAAAAAGAGGTGCAAACAGTGGATTAGGCATGCCAATCTGTGATGGTTCAAAATCATTTGGCACTTGACTAGTTCTTGATGCTGTTGAGCCAGACCCTGTTATTATGTCAGAGGCCTCATGTCTAATGTTTGGTACTATAACCCCATTCCGGGCACCATCATCAACCTCTGGGGGGATATGCTCAGAAGCATTTCCAGTCTGCCAACCAGTATTATTTTTGCTATGTGTAGTTGTGTCAGGTGCTGCAAAGGCAGGCCTTTTTCCCCATTTGTCCCTCAATGATCTTGTTGTATTTCCAGCTGATTCACCCCATGAATTCTCAGGCATAGCTTTGTTTCTTGACAAACCGGATTGTGAAGAAGGGATTCTTGCATTTCCACTACCTATTCGAGTATTTATGCTGGCTTGTCTACTTGTTTGGTTTTGAAACATGTTGGTATAATTCTCTTCTACTGCTCCATTATCCTCAACAGCAATCTCTCCCTGTCTTTCAAAGGGGGCACCAGATACACTGTTAGGTGAAGAGGAATGCTCTTTTCCATTAAAGTGGCGCATCTGTGGATCTCTTCCTTGATGATTAAAATATCTAGGAAATCCAACACCATACTCATGCCAATTGTTGCCATCATCACGACTCGCATCTGGTGTAATAGGTTTCTCACTCTCGTTACCTTCTTCGATGTTTGGTGCGAAAGTATGGTTTTGGACATAATGGGCCATGGGTGGTGAAACATATCCATGGATCAAATGCATATTGGACCATGGAGCCCCAATTAAGCTAGTTGGTGGAATTCCAGCAAAATGTTTTGGGGGAAAAGCTGCTGGTGCAAGTAAAGGGGAGGGTGCCACCGAAAAATGAGGCGGCATTTCTATTGGCAATTGAACTTGCCCGTTGAAGTCATGCAATTTAGCTGATGACATTAAATTAACTAGGACTTGCTCCTCTTGCTGTTTATCTGATGCCTCAGATACAGAAGGAAGTTCTTCGTTCATTATGAAACCATTATCTTCGCGGTAGCTGCTTGACACACTGTTTGAGTCAGAAGCTGCTTTCCCACTATAGTGAGATGAACTGTTCATCGAAGACACTGACTCATCCTGTGAAGACTTAGTGATGTGGCTGCTAGAAACTTCTGGAGCCAAGTTGTTTCTTCTGCTATTGTAATCAACCTTCAAAGATTTGTCCATTTCAACCACTCCAGTCCGTCTTCCACGAGAATATCCTTCAACAGAAGGGTCCGTTAGTTCAGGACTAGAGCGGGTTCTTGCAAACCGAGACCTGTTTTGCCCATTTCTATCATTAACAAAGAGAGAATTTGGTACTGTCTTGTTCCTTTCATTTTGCATTGATCCATCAGATCTGTTTCTTTCAAGCTGCTCAGAGACCTTTGTATTGGCATGTGTCACATGAACTTTTTGGTGATGAGCATGAGAATCAGAAGGGTTGACTGTTCTCAGTGAATTTCTCGGGTGTAGAACACTTCTCTGAAGTGGCTGAGAAGTAGCTTCAGGATAGCTATTAGCATTTTCACTGAGATTATCCTGGTTAGCACGAATATTAGGATTTTCAGCGTTTTTCTTGAGTGCCATCGCACTTCTCTGACTATTTGATGCTTCAGCAGGGACAACCTTCAGATGATGCTGATGAACCAGACCTAGTGTAGGTGCATCAGGACGATTGCCACTACCATGTCTTATCCATGTATTTGTGAAGAACTGATTTACTTCAGCAATTAGATCTTCTTTTGGACATTCGAGTAACTTTGCCAACCTTTTCGCCCCAAAGGAAAACGCACTGCGTATCCTAAAGAAATTGCCTGGACAAAAGAAGAAGCTCATCAACTCAACATAATATGTACTATGTTTTTTCTGCAGAAATAGAACTTCCGCTGGATAGTCAAATGGCCCGTTACAGTTCAATACTTGACGCTGGATTGGCCACAGCATCAAAATGACCACAAAGCCAACATATTGAAGAGTGTACATTTGACAAGAGATGCATCACAAGTTCATAACAATAAGGAATTTTTATACTCGCAAGATGAATCCCAGTAATCCAGCAAATGATGAGTTTCATGAGTTACTAGAAAAGTGCTCACTATCCAATCTGGAAGTATTTAATATAGAAAGAACTGTTTGTTGGCTTATTGTCAAACAGCTTATGTCAGCAAAACAGAACCTCCACAAAAGAAAGAGAAAACAAGTACAGTTATTACAAGGACCATGTATTTAAATAGCCATTAGCATGTTTGCGATATGAATTCTTAGGCAGTCAAAACATCTTTAACTTGTTAAAAATATAGATTAGCATTCATAGTATAGTAATATACAAAACCACCAGGACTGAACTCTGTTCGGTACATGTCACTTCAATAAGAGAAGCACTATGTAAGTTGATGCTCGATAGTTACCTTTACTTACACTCCTTCCAAGGTTATTGTTTGTCCGTAAAGGATCAATAACGTTGAAGTGCTTTGAAACAAATGGTTGTTGACCCTGGCTCTCCTGGATGCGAGGTGTAACTGCATATGCATAACTGCATTTATCAAGGAAGGACTTGCTCAGCAACAATTCAGCAGCATCCATCCGTGGTGGCTCCGCTGCACAAAATAACGTTGAAAAAAATGTAAAATAACAATCGTATAAACAACTTTGATATAGAAGTCATAGTAAGCAGCATATAGATTACCAGTCATATCTGGAAGTGAACTTATAGGAACAGGACCCGACAAACTCAAACAAAATTTCTCCCAGTCAAAGTTGCTGAAGAATTCTAAGAAACGGTATAATACCTACAAACACATAAGTATCAAATAAGAATTGTTTCTCGTGCTGGGATAGTAAAGTGCAAGAACCAGTAGTCACCTCCAGTGGTCCAGTAAAACAATTGTTGAACACATGAAAAATGTACAGAACCAGGGTCTCCAATGCATAGGTAGATATAAGACCATGGTGAGCTCCAAGAATACGACTCTCATAGAAACACCATGCCTTTATCAATATAATACTCCTCTTGAATAAATGATTCTGACTGATCAAGGCATCAACCTAATGTAGATCCATTGAAGCAAGTAAGGCAGAAAAATCAAATAATTTTTATTCCAAACACATGCAATAAGGATAACCAAACAGCAATATACATTCAGCTAGATTTGAACAAGAGAGCGCACCTCTTCAAGGAAACAAAGTGTACACAATCCACCAACTTGATTAAATGATATGTCAACAACAATGTTGTCCACAAGACACTTAATAATTTTTACCTGGACATGATTCACAAATAAATGAGAACAATACCAAAGAGATGACAACAGAGTGAGACAGTTGACACATTATAAACCATGAAAACAAAAATGAGTAAACAAAAGAATGTGTTTCCCTGTACTTAGTAGGATGCTAAAAGTATCTTTCATTAAACAATCCTCTTGAATGTCCACACCAGGCAGTAACAGGATTATAGGCTAGCAGGTCCTACAATAGTGGATCGCCTAAAATTTCATGGCATCTGAAAAAATAACAGTTTCAAGTTTCCACGCTATCTTCTTTTAGAAACAGAAGCACATGTAAAACTCCATCAGCAAAAAATGAAGAGTATAATATAGCCAGCACTTTAGATAGGTGTATTATATATTTTGCTTATTCTAATTTGCTTCATGTGGCAGAAAATGCAAAAAATAATCATTAGTAACTTTAACATCCATGTACCCAAAGGAACAACAATAATTCTGAGCTGCAAAAAAAATCAAGACTGCTACATGACGGATCAATAGCCATTTTCCAAAACTAAAAATTCAGAGGAAGGGTTCTACCTCCGCCTGTATATACTGAACTTCTTTTACACGAAATTCAGCATTTTCACTTTTCTCTTCATGCTCCAATGCATCCCGAACCAAGTTAGCCCAAGTATCCTTCAATTCTTCACTATCACTAAAAGCAGTGACATCAATGTCACCATCAGGTAAGTAAGTCTTCAGAGGGACCGATCCAAATGTGAAAACCTAGAGACACAAATAGATAACTTCTGTCAGGTGTATATAGTCAATAAAAAAATCACACTTGAAATGATAAACTTAAGACCACGAAAGCTCCAAGGCGTGCAATACTCTTTTGGACTTAAGGAAGAAAGATGATGGAACAAGTTTCTTTCCATTTCTCAAGAAACAAGAAGCTATTTAAACGTTGCTATCGCCCGACACACCTACTAAAAATGGTCATTCAATCAGCCAATCAAGTCGCTCATCACATATGCATATGGGTTGACTACGACTTTGAATCTTGAAGATTTGCCGGTTTATCATATCATCACCTTCCTCTAAGGTCAATGTTGTAGTTCCACAAGCTTTTCATTAACATGATAACTGCTACTCTGATGCATTCCATGTTGCAGGGAAATGGATGTTACTGTGAAAAACAGTTCAACAATAGACTATCGAATATCTCAAAATCATACTCCTCTCCCAAAATGCAGTTTAATCCTTGTCATCGTCTCCACTGGATGAGAACTCAAGGCGTGTAAACAAGTTTCAAAGAGTATAAACAGATGATCTGAAGCAAAAAGAAAAAAAAAAGCATATATCTCAAACAATGATGAAGATAAGATACCCCCCATGTGCTTGTATGCAAGTGCTATTGGAAGCAAGACCTTCCAACTTTTGAACAAAAAGCACAAAACGATCCAATAGGGCACTAACCAGTGTCCCTTGCTCAAATAGAACTTACTTAGAAATAGAAATCAATCTGCCTCTTATGCCAATATCATTAATCCGGTCGATTCCACTACAACCGAGTCAGGTGAACGGCTGTGCTCTACTCACTCGCTGCTCACGAAGCCACGCAGAGAAACCCTTCAATCTAATAATCCGTAACACCTCTCGGAACAATCAATCCAGCAGTCAAACACCATCGCTATACCTGGCACGAGAGGCAGTTCGTGATGAGGCGCCGCACGTAGTCGTAGACGGCGCGCCTCCGCCGCTCGGAGTCGGCGTTGGGCTGGATGCGCGCGATCAGCTCCGCGGTCCGCACCTCCGCGGCGGCCCACCGCTCGCCGTCGAGCCGCCTCGTGACCCCGGCCGACGCATTGGGCAGGAGCCCGTTGGGCACCATCCCCATAGCAAAAAAACAAAACAACCCGCCGCGGCCACGCCAACCAATGCTTCGCTCGCCGGGCCGGGAACCCAAAAACCCTACACCCCGGGAACGGCGGCAGCGGCGGACCTCACGGCACGGCCCCCGCACCCGCCGTCGGCTCCGCGCGGATCGAACCCCCACCCCCGGAACCGGTGGAAATCGCGTGGGGGGGCAACCTCCCGCCGATGAGCTTCGGATCGGCCTTGCCCTCCCCCGCGCCACCCGAAGCGTCCCGCTCTTCGGCGGCGGCGGCGGCGGCGGTGAGGGGAGAGAGATGGGGATGGGGAGTGGTCGGCGTGGAGGAGAGGAGAGGAGGGGAGGGGACGGGAGGGTTGAGGTGTGCAAAGCGAAATGGGCGGTGCGGTGCGGTGCGGGTCGGTGTTTGGTTCGGTTTTGGTTTGGGTTGGTTTGGACCGGGACCGCGACCGCGAGAGAGAGTGCAGCGCAGTGCGAAGAGGAGGAGGTCGATGCCTCGATCCCACGGTGGCCGCGGCGTCTGAAACACTTCAGACGTGGCGTGCTGGAGCGGCCGCGGTGTGGGGGAATGGGGATGCGATGCAGGCGTGCTCGACCAGCCACCGAGATATGCGGTCGCGGGCTTTTGCAGCGCGTGTGATTTGGAGCATTTGGATTTTCTCAGAAATTGCGATCGCATACAACTCGAATTGGTCGTAGCTTGTGTTAGTTTTGGTATGCTAACGCAGTGGTAAATTCTTTGAGAGGGGTGTTTAGTTTACTAATACTACTACTGTAGTGAGAATTTTCTTCCTACCTTGGTTTACGGTTGATGACACTTTGGGATGTTTCTACGGTCATTCTAAGTGGTTTGATGCGGATTTTCATTTCATCTTGCAAAGACCGGGTGTGTTCGGCACCCACTTTTTTAAACCTCTCTCCCTTATTTTTTACGTGCATGCTTTTTAAACTGTTAAACGGTGTGTTTTTTGCAAAAAAAAAAATCTATAAGAAAGTTGCTTAAAAAATCAAATTAATCCATTTTTGAAAAAAAAATAGCTAATACTTAATTAATCATGCGCTAATGAACCGCTCCGTTTTCCGTGAGTACTGTTCCAAGCTATCAACTGGGAATAGCGAACGCACCCTAAACCTCGGTTTAGCTATGAGGAGCTCACTTTTGAAGTTGATTGCTTTTGATGTAAGAGGAGAAAATGTTAAAGTGCACCCTTACTAAAATTTCTTGTTATCAACAATATTTATGTGTTTCCCACAAGTTTATCGAATATGGTTTAAAAGCTGAAAAATCATGTGCCTCCTTTTAAGCCAGTATTACTTTTAGAATTGAGAAAGACGTAATAGCTCTTGTAAATTTTATGTGGGTTCTGCTACCCAGAATCCGTGTACTTAGATCTACTACTAACTCATGCAAATATATAAACAAAGAACATATCTATAAACACAATACAACAGGAATATACTAAACGATCAACATATTTGTTATAATTTTGTTTTGGAGAATAGTAATTCAGATATCTAACCGGTGCTTTCGATTGAAGATCCTCACCATACCCCATCCTTCTTAGCATCATTGGCAAATCCCAATGAACCCTTTGATTGGGGCTTTGATCTTGGAATAACGAAATAATGATACAATTTTGGTGCCGATAGATCTAGGAGACAGAGATGTGACGGGCAATATAGAAGCATAGAAGCTGTAGTTATGAGAAGGGAATGAAGTGGATCTCAAAAAAGATCATTAGATACAAGAGACAATACCGGCATGATAGCTTTCCACAAAAGTTGTAGAAGACAAGGCAAGTGATGTGACACTTCTTACTATTACTAGCATCGATGAAGGTAGCCCGATGGACCTAACCAGCGTCCACATCTGAAGAGAAGGTCTAGTATAGTATGCTTTAGGATGATATCAATGGCGGCGCTAGAGGAGGAGGGGGGGAGGGGGAGGGGGAGGGGGTAGGGGAAGTGTTAGGGTTCCTGGGGTTTTAATGTGAATGGCATGGAACCTTTGGATGCTAACCACACGTCCCAAAATCCCAATGCTTTGTAAGGATACATATTGTGTAGATAATCCCAAGCAATAAATGCTCAATAATATATTCAAATGACTACAAATATCTTTTGGAAGGAATAAAATAATCCCATCGTTAACAAGCTAATTGATATAGCCCTGCCGAAGTCTATACTGGTCGTACCTAGGCCTCAAATTTGGACCCAAAATCCAAATAAACACAAAATCAAATTAAATATTTATATATATATATATATTAAATCTGGAATAATATGATAGCAATAACAATAATAAGGTAATATTGTGTAATTAAAAAGAAGACAAGATAACAAAGCCCTACTCTGAGCTCAGGCTTGATTTTTTTGTTAAAACAAAAGATCTTGAAAGTCCGGCCTACTTATTTTCAAACACCAAGGCTTGAGCTCGTCCTCGGGTCAGATTAGGTAAATCTTAGCCCCGTTTATTGGGATGTTTCCATGGTCATTCTAGGTGTTTGACGGTGAATTAGAAAATTCATTTAGGAAAGAAAACCTCGGTTTAGATATGAACACTAGTGGAGAAACCATCTTTGGTCGGTCGACCAAATTCGACAATAGTCCCGGTTCAATTTAAAACCGGGACTAAATACAATTTTTAGTCTCGATTAAAAAAATTTTGATCACACCAACCGGGACTAAAGATGATTTTTAGTCCCGGTTCATCCCCTGTCAGAGGCATGTCAAGGGGCCGAGGATCTTTAGTCCCGGTTCATACAGATTACCACTTTAGTCCCGGTTGGTACTACTAACCGGGAGTAAAGATCATTTAGATCTTTAGTCCCGGTTGGTAATAAATTAAACACGTAGTACATAATCCATAGTCCTTATCCTCTCCTCCACTCACAACCACTACCTCACCCACAGATCGATCCTCCTCTCTTCTCCCCCTCCTCCCTCACCTGGAGATGGATCTTACATAGATCCTCCCCTTCCTCCTTCCTTCCCCTCCCTTTCCTCCTCCCTCACCTGGAGATGGAGGAGGCCGCGCCGCGCGGACGTGGTGGACGGACGGATGCGCCGCGTGCGGCGCAGACGTGCGTTGCAGGGGAAGCACATGCACGCAGTAGTAACGATAGCGGCAGCCGGCAGTAGTGGGTTTGATATTTTGTGATTGATTTCTTGAGTAGTAGCACATCCGGCAGCTTGTTTTCTCTCTCTTTTTTTTTGATATTTTGTGATTCACTGAGATGTATAATTTTGTGATTCATTGTATTGATTTAAGATGTATAATCTGTGTTGTATTTGATTTGTGTGTAAATTTTTCAGGATTTGTGATGTATTATATTGGTGTGTATAAGTGACTTTAAGATTTGTGATGTGGATTTAGGATGTTACTTTGATTTGGGGATTTGGGGTTTGATTTGGGATGTGCATGCCATCCGATTCGGGAGAAAATAAAAAAGTAACAAAAAAAATAAAAGGGGACCATCCGGGACTGTCCCTATCCTCTCTTTAGTCCCGGTTGGTAACACCAAACGGGACTAAAGATCCCTCTCTTTAGTCCGGGTTGGTATTACCAACCGGGACTAAAGATTGATCTTTACTCCCGGTTATTTCACCCGGGACTAAAGATAGCGATCTTTAGTCCCGGATTCGTAGTTCCGGTTGTGAAAGTGCATCTAGGACCCCTCATTTATTTTGGTGTTAATGACAACACAATTAGAGGGTAACTAATGCTTTTTGTTGAGATGTATGCAGGGATGAAAAAGGAGTGGATGTCAACACAATAAGTATTGCGGCATCTTTTGTGGTAATTGTCTTCTAATCCATGTATATCTTGTGTTCTTGAGTATTAGGATGTCGTACTATTAAGAGGGATGCCACATGCATATAATTGGTAGAACACTAGTGCTCAAAATCATTTATTTGAAGTGTTCCTGTTTTATGTCTGTCGGACTATCCGATGTTGATCAGACTATCCGATGCTCAGACTATCCGAAATTTCACAGAACTTTGCTCACTGTCTTGGGTCTGAGTGTTGGCTAAAAAATATCGGACTATCCGATATAAGGTCGGACTATCCGATACGTCGGACTATCTGAAATTTCTCAGAACTTCACTCTTTGTTTTGAATTGCTTTTTATTCCTTTTGAGTGAGTTTTAAATCGGACTATCCGATGTGATCGGAGTATCCGATGATCCAGAGACTCCGAAATTCAATGGAACTTGAGTCTCTGTGAGAGGATGAAATTCTTGGTTCAAAAATAACGGAATATCCGATATGACATTGTACTATCCGATCGATCGGATTGTCCGAAATTCTCCAGAATTTCGTTCTCTGTCTCTGGCCTGCTTGGGGGTCAAAAACATCGGACTTTCCGAGGTGGGATGAAAAGATTCTCTCCCAACGGCCACATTTTGGGGGCTTCTATAAATACCCCCACCTAACCCTTTTCTAGGGTTACCCAACTCATTTCATTCTCATTCACTTTGGGTTGAGCTTGGTGCTAAGGTGCTTTGGATCTTTGAGCTCTTTCTCCCTCTCTCAAATCCCTCCTTGTTCTTTGTGTGGTGGATCTTGGTGGTTGTGGATTTGGGGTTTGAAGGCCTAGTGTGTGTTTCACTCGATCTTGAGCACTAGGGTTGACCAAGAGTTGTGTGGTGTTTGTTACTCTTGGAGGTTGAGGACTCCTAGACGGCTAGGTGTCACTCCCGAGCCACCAATCTACGTGTGGTTGGTCGAGAGAAGTTTGTGAAGGCCGGATATCGCCTCCACAAGGAAAGAGATACCCCTTAGTGGAAGGAGAAGTGCTTAGTGCAACCTCTTGAGGAAAGGGTTAGCAAAGACCCGGCTCTTAGTGAGCTCCTCAACGGAGAGTAGAATCCCCTCAAGGATTTGAACTCCGGGAACAACTCGGTGAACTTCATTGTTGGTGATATCTCTTCTCCCATTATTTAGCTTTGCTTTTGTGCCGCTATATATCTAGTCGCTGTTTGCGCCATACTCTTGTTTGTGCACTAGATCTTCTTGTAGTGTTCTTTTAGTGGATCAGACAGTCTGATCCAACATCAGACTATCTGATATTTTCGGATAGTCTGACTGTGGATCAGACTTTCTGACCCTAACTCAGTTTTAGCTTCCGCATAAAGTTGTAAATTATCCTATTCACCCCCCTAGGCCTAATTGACCCTTTCAGGTTGGAAAACCGGGACTACAGGGGGTTTATAAACCGGGAGTAAAGATAATTTCTCCACCAATGGAATAACTTGTTTCTTAAGATGAATGCTTTTGATGCTAGAGGAGAGAATGTTAAAGTGTACACTCAGTAAAATTTCTTGCTATTAGCAATATTTGAGTGTTTCCCATAAGTTTGTCCAACCACGACGTTGGTATACTTCCTATGGATAAACTGCTAGCACATGTTTTTAAAGGTGAAAAATAGTGGCACCCCCTTTTAAGCCGATATTACTTTTAGAGTTGAGGCATATGCAATAGTTCCTGTCAGCTTTGTGCGGCTTTTGCTATCAAAAACCCGTGTACTTAGATCTACTACTAACTCTTGCTAATTTATAAATAAAGAATAGATCTATAAATACAATACAGTTGGATTGTACTAAACAATATATAGACAACGAATTAGTTGTAGCTTGTTTAGCTTGGGTACGTTAATGCAGTGGTAAATCCTTTTACAGAGGGGTATGTACTTTAAAATTACTACATGCGGATTTTCTTCATACCATGGTTTACGGTTGATGCAACTTGGGATGTTTCCACAATCATTCTAGGTGTGGTTGATGGTGAAATTTCAATTCAACTCGAAAATACTAAGAGTCAGTTTAGTTATGAGGAGTTCACTTTAACTAATCCTAGAGGCAATGGGAGAAAGCGTTATAAGTGTACTCTTAATAAAGTTTCTTCCTATCAACAATATTTGTGTGTTTCCGATAAGTTTGCCCTACAATTATATAATACCTTATATGGAGACAAGTTTCTAGGACATAGTTTGAAAGGTGAAAAATGTTATACCCATTTTTAAGCCAATATTACTTTTAGTAAACTTTGGTGCAACTTTTGCTACCTAAAAAATTGTGTACTTAGAGCACCCGTAATGGTAAAGTAAGGTGCTTTCTATAAAACATGTATATCTCAGCAATAGACTAGATTAATAGTAAACCACCTCAATAGTATGTCTACATGGGTATTTATAGCTCTCTCATGCATTGCCTCGTTTTTCTCTATAGACTATCTCTAAGTTAGTAGATAGCTTTGCTCTCTCTCTCTTCATTTAATATCTTCCAAGTAGGAAAATATGCTGACATGGATCTCTTGTAGAGAGCCTATAGATAACCATTGCGGGTGCCCTTAGATCTACTACTAACTCTTGCCAATATACTAAGAATAGATCTATAAATGCAATACAATTGGAATCTACTAAACAATCAACGCGTTTGTTCTAAATTTCGTTTGGAAAATAATAATTCAGGTCTATAACCTCTTTTTTCAACTGAAGATCCTCACCATACCCCATCCTTCTCAGCATCTACGCCAATTCCCAATGAACCTTTTGATTGGGATTTTCATCTTGGAATAACGAAACAATGAGGAAGGCTACAAAGCCGATCTAAAAAGGGACTACTGGATACGAGAGACGATACCGACATGATAGCTTCTCATGAAAGTTGTAGGAGACAACATGGCAAGTGATGTGATGCTTCTTACTATTACTAGCATCGACAGAGGTAGCTCAACTGGCCTAGCCAGCAACGATGGTTAGAGAGAAGGCCCGGATTGATATGCTTTAGGATAATATAAGCGGCGATGCTCGAGAGGGAGTGGGAGGGAGAGGTTAGAAGTTAGGGTTCATAGGTTTTTATTCTAAAGTGGGAATGACTTGGAACCGTTGGATGCTAACCATGCGGTTCGAAAATCCGAATGATTTTGCAAGGATACGTGTCGTGCAGATAGGCCCTAGAAATAAATGCTCAATAATATATTTAAAACAACTAAAGAGTATATTTGAGAAGGAATACAAATCCTACCATTTACAAGCCTATTCATCTGAAGCTCTATCGGAGCCTGTACCGGTTGTACTTGGTCCTCAAATTTTGACCCAAAACCCAAACAAAGACAAAAACAAATTAAATATTGATATTGATATGTTTTAGTTTTGCAATAATATAATAGCAATAATTGTAAGGAGACAATATCATGTAATTAAAAAGAAGGCAAAATGCTTATTTTTTCTAGCTGTAATCCAAGCTCATGCATGATTTTATTTAGGCATTAATTCCAAACACTGACTTACTTCTTTTGCAACACCACCAAGGTTTAAGCTTGTTGTCGGAAAGGATTAGGCCAATCTTATCGACTTAGGCCAAGTTTGAATTAGCTATAGTGCTGTAGCCATTAACGGCTCAGAAAAAATAAAAGGTTCTCCAACGCATTAATTAATCGAGTATTAATTACTTACAAACTTTAAATACATATGCTTAATTTTTTAAACAATCTTTATATAGATTTTTCTTTTTACAAAACGTATCGTTTAGTGGGAAGTGTGCTAATGGAGAATGGTTGATTTGTCCAAACGAACATGCCCTCAGCCCAGTTTTTTTCAGCGCAAGGACGAGCGATCGGCTCAGTGATAATCAAGAAACGGGTAACCTCAACAATACGGTGAATAAATGTGAGCTACATAAACTCGATCTATTGTGAGTGTGTTTAGTTGTTAAAATTGAAAGTTTGGTTGAAATTAGAACGATGTGATAAAAAAGTTGGAAGTTCGTGTGTAAAGAAAAGTTACGATGTGATGGAAAAGTTGAAAGTTAAAAAAAAAACTTTGAAATTAAACTTGGACTGTGTCAACAATATTTGGCTGCAAAGCGTGCTATACATTGTCACGGAATAGTACTAGTAGCGTTACCCTGATACGGCAATCAGGTCGCGTATCAGTATCTGATACGCCGACGGATACGAATACGTATCGATACGCTCCGATACGTGTATCCTGTACGTATCCAGCGACTCATAGATTTTCAGATAAATAAAACAATTATGGATACGTCGTTGATACGTCGAACACCCAACCTAGCCATTCAACTACTACTTGGCCGCCTCACACGCTCCCACTCTTCCCATGCCGCCGCCGCCGCCGCCGCCGTCGCCGTGATACGTGGGAGCGGCACCACGCCCATCCGCATCACGCCGCGCCTCCTACACCGCGTCCGGGCGCATCAGCTTCGCTTCGACCGGGCGCGCCGCAGCCGAGGGCAGCACCTCCGCTGCCCCTGGGCTCCGGGTCTAGGTCTGCCGGCCGCCGGCCGTCCACACAGGCCACAGCAGCTCCGTGTCCAACACTACAGCAGCGCCTCTGCCACCAGCCAACAGGCGCAGCAGCATCAACCCATAGCCACCGAACAATTTTCCCTTCATTCTCTTGTGAGTAAATCCCCTTTTCAGGCCTTCGATGTTTAATCTGCATTTTATGGTCTGGTTAGTGAGTTGGTGATGCTACTTGTGCAGTACTGCAGTTTACACTTAAATTGATAATATAAGCATGATGTATCAGTTCACTATTCTTTCTGCTATATACATGTATGATTTTACCATGTATTATTGTCAGTCGGCAAGATTAATTGTTTTGCTAACTTGAACTATCTAGAAGTGAGATTCAGAGGAATTAGATTGACATATAGGCTGCACCAAAACTACATTATTGTTGTTCCCTTAAAAAAATATTTCATTTTCTGTATTTTTAATTTACACACATATATATATAAGCGTATTCTCGTATCCTTGTTTTTGAGAAAATGGTGTATCCCCATATCACGTATTCGTATCCGCATCCCCATATCTAGATAACATAGCTAGTAGCATTTTGCTATAGTAAATATATAGTACCAGCAGAGGAACCGTTTGCATCGGCGGGAGTGCCAAGTTTTGTCCGTACCTCGCACCCCGAGAGCGTGCAGCGCTCCACGTTCTGCTGCTAACGCACGTGTGGACGAGAAGCAAACACCCAAACACCCAACTACCACCGCGCACACAGCACAGCATGCCGGCGGGGCCCACCGCCGCCGTCGCCAAGGCCGTCCCGTCCCCGTCCACGCCGCCGCCGCCGCACTCGCGCGGAGCAGGCCGCCGTCGCCTCCGCCCGTGCGGCGCAAAGAAGGGCCCCGGGACCGACGAGCGAGGCGCCACCGCCGGCGGCGGCGGCGTGGTCACCAGGGGCGCCCTCCTGCGGTCCGGCGCCGCTCTCTTCGCGCTCGGCTTCGTCGACGCCGGGTGAGTCGCACGCACGCACGCGCGCGCGCGCGCGGATGACGGATTTCCATTGCGTTTTGCACCGGTGGTCGATCTGGTCGGTCTCACCCGTTTCGGGGCGGCTTTGCTGCAGGTACAGCGGCGACTGGTCACGCATCGGCGCCATCTCCAAGGACACCGAGGAGGCGCTCAAGCTGGCCGCCTACGCCGTCGTGCCTCTCTGCCTCGCCGTCGTGTTCTCGCCATCGTCGGAAGACGGCAGTAACAACACCTGAATCCTAGGAAGAAGAGCCATGCTGCAGATCATGTAGTCGTCGTGATACCATCATGCTTACGTGTTGTATACTTCGATCGTGATCGCAATGGGCATTTCTTTTGCCTAAGGGGTGTGTTATCAGCATTGAAAAGCTTTGGCGTGTCACATCGGATATATGGACATATATTTGAAGTATTAAAATGTAGATTGATAGCAAAATAAATTGCAGATTCCGCATATAAATTACGAGACGAATTTATTATTTAATTAATCCGTCATTAGCAAATATTTACTATAGCACCATATTGTCAAATCATAGAGCAATTAGGCTTAAAAATTCGTCTCGTAATTTACACGCAATCTGTGTAATTAGTTATTTACATTTAATGTGACTGAGTGAAAAATTTTTGCATGGAACTAAACAGGGCCTAAGTTGATGCGTGTAAACGAGGAAGTCGGAATGGGTTGCTTCATTGGTAGTACGCGTTTGCATCCGTGTTGAGGGGAAACTATTTTAATCCCTCGAGGGGATATTACCTCGTTTTTTTCATGTCACTCAAATGGTTATGAAAAAAATTGAAAAAAATGAGAATGTGTATTAAGATGTGATATAACACTCCACGAACATGCAATTTCAAATTCAACTTCTATATCTCGTAACGAAAAAAAACAAATTAAACCGCAACTAGTTAATGTATATTCGGAGTCAAATTTGTTTTTTTCGTTGCGAGATATAGGAGTTAAATTTTTTACTTGCATGTTTGTGGTGTGATATATCACATGTTAATACATCTTTTCTAATTTTTTAATAGCCATTTAAGTGACATGAAAGAACGATGGAATATTCCCTCGAGACATCAAAATCCTCTTCCCGTGTTCAGGCAGAAAACGTATACTGCAAATCGCAATCGCTGAATGCCCAAAATCTCACATGGTGACTCCGATCGATATGAGTATCTTATGGTTATGGGCAATGGGAATTAAGCAGACCGTTTGCTGTTGCTCTCGTCTCTGTTCCAGGAATAAGACGAGGCCATTCTATCGCGCAAATCTTTTACACCTCGTTGTCGGTGCGGCGATCTCTCCACATACGTTAGATACTCTCTTCGTCTCGAAACATAATAACCTTGTACTAGATATGACATATCATAGTACAACAAATTTGAACATATCACTGTTCAGATTCATTATACTAGTATGTGTCTTATCCAGTACGATGTTGCTATATTTTAAAATGGAGGAAGTATATATCCTTGTCGGCGAACCAATGCATTTCCATAGCCCATACTACTCTCATCCACGGTACCTCAAGATGATGCAATCAGCCGTCGAGTAAAATCAACGGCAGGTCGGCAAGCCTTACGTTATTTTTGCCGGACGTTTTTGTCAAGGGAGAAGGGGAAATGATATGATGCAACGTCCGTTTTATATTTTGTGGATGCAAAGTTCAATTTCAAGTTGGATGAAGTGTTGTTGTAACAAACACTTACATGGCACATCACTCCAGCTTTACCAGCATCATTTTTTTTCTAGATTATATCAAGCGCGCCACTAATAAAAAGGTCTTGTTAAAATTTGATTAGAGGAGATGATCAATTCCTTCTAGATACGCAGATGGCTCCATCCGAGCCGTCCAGGCGAGCGAACGGTCCAGATTTTACCACAGGTTGGGGAGTTCACACACGAGAAATCGAAGGAAAACCAGGTGGCCTTCTTCCTCTCGACGACCTCTTCTTCCCTTTCCTCTCCTCCGCCGCCGCTCCCCCGACTCCGGCGAGCCCCCTTCCCCCCACCCATCGGCGCGGAGGACGTTGCCGGGATGAGCGTCTCCCCGTCAACCGGACGCGATCTCCCGGGGCGCTCCCGTATGCCCTTGCGCTGCTAGAGATCCGGGCTCTTCTCGGTAAGCCGCTACTCCCTAATCCTCGAGTGGAACTGCCTGATTCGCGTCCGATTCCTTCCCGCGGGCTTACGCTGGTCGGGAATTTCATGTTGCTAGTCTGCGTGAGGCGCTTGCTCGTTGTTGGTGAGGTTGAAGAGTTGGTGTCTTTCTTGGATATGGAACTAGGAGTCTACAGTCTAGGACACATCGCCGATTTGAGTTTCTATGGATATATTGATGTTCAGATTTCTGCTGTGGAAATAATTTACAACATCCTCGACCATCGCTAACTTACAATTTCCATACGGTTTGTAATTTGGATGTTGCGGGTGATCTTGTTGTCACTTGTCACTGGGTGCGGCTCAAGAGAGCGGCTGCGCTGTTGTTGTGCACTGGTTAGCGAGGGACACATGACCGGACATTGATTAGTTCAGGACAACTCAATGTTTCAGACTTGAAGCAGAGGCAGCAGATGTGGTTCTGGTGGCCACCAATAGAGCAGATAGTATTGTCAGTATATGCTGTAATCCCATGGAATTTTTGTGATCAAATAGGTTGGGATCTTGATACAGGGCCATTTCCTAATGCACCTGCAGGCCTGTTAAGAGCTTATGATTTTTAATCATGTCCGCTGAAATTCTCCGAAGTTGTGGTGTGGTATCTAAAGTTCTAGACACTGTTTAAGCTGTGTATTTAGCTGGGGGATTGGGTTAGGCTCATTAATCTGGGTGAAACCCATTCGTCTAGAAGCTGTCTGTAAACTGTAACCAAATTTGTTTGAGGAGGCATGCATTTATCGATCTCAGACTCCACCAATTAGGCTCTGGATACTAAAATGATGATGAACAAGTAATAGGAGAAGGCAAACGGTTTTGTCTCCAAGTTGACTGTCAGTTGGGTATCGTTTCATAGCTTAAAATTTTGAGCCTGCATGAACTTTTGCATTGTCTATTTGATTCTTCAATTTATTGTGCACTTGTGCAGTAAAGCCCATGTGATCTGTACTTGATGGTTTCTAACAACATATCCATGACATCTTCTTCATTTCCTTACATGCTAGTACATTTGTATTTGCTTAGATATTGTTACATTTTTTTCAGATCATTCTGTATTTCCCCATTTTCGCAATCACTACTGCACTATGAAACTGTATTACTGGACTACCCACAAAACTATACAATATGAAATAATTCTATGATTTGGTAACTGGAAATGCGTCTTCTACCGAACATGTTTAGAATTTTTTTGGGGCTTTTATATCTGTTAAGTTAGATGATGCTACTTTATCTACTGCTATTTCTTTTGCTTTATGAGAGCATTTTGCACTTGGATTTCTTTTTATCAACATAAATAGGAGTAGTGGCTAGACTTAGTGGAGCAACATATATGTTATGATTTGTCTTCTGTAAAGCAGGATCTCAGGAGTACAAGATATAGTGTACCAGCTCTCTCTCATTCAACATGTGGAGTTTTGCGTCAAACGCCATAGCTGGAAGCATAAGGAAAAAGGCACAGCCCTCAAAATGCAGTCAATCCAATCCTGATTGCTCTGATGATGATGTTTCTTCATGTGCAAGTAGAGAGGAAGGCCTTGAATGTCCAATATGTTGGGAATCCTTCAACCTTGTTGAGAATGTTCCCTATGTCTTGTGGTGCGGTCATACAATGTGCAAGAATTGCATCTTGGGTCTTCAATGGGCTGTCGTCAAGTTCCCAACCCTTCCTATACAACTGCCTCTCTTCATCTCATGTCCATGGTGTAACCTGTTATCTTTCCGGCTAGTTTACAAGGGAAACCTCAAGTTCCCACGCAAGAACTATTTTCTGCTATGGATGGTTGAGAGCATGAATGGCGAGAGAGCAAAGTTCCATTCCCCTAGTCATGAAGAGCGCCATTCTTTATGCCCTTCTGGTGGTGGCCCAAGTTCCAGTCAACACCATCGAAGACCTGCTCCACGAACAGAAAGCGCCAGTGGCAGAGAAAGGAGTGTTGCTGGCAACGTTTTCAATACTTACAGCATCAGTGCATCTCTCCAAAAGATAATGTTGTCTTTTGTTCAGATGACAGCCAAGTTTCCACTCGTGATAATTTTCCTTCTGATAGTTCTATATGCTGTCCCTGCAAGCGTAGCAGTTCTAGTATTGTATGTCCTTGTTACAGTTTTGTTTGCACTGCCGTCCTTTTTGATCCTCTACTTTGCTTATCCCAGTTTGGATTGGCTCGTTAGAGAGATCTTCAATTGAGTTATATTGTACTCCATGTCATTACAGTTTATAACTCAGCAGCAGAAAATTTAGCATTTGCAATCTCATGTGCTCTGGGGGAGGATGTCAAGTGTGATTTCTTATCCATTCGATTGAGGCCTTCAGGGACAGTAGTTGTAAGATGGAACTCTAATTATTGCATTGATATACATGAATCACTCAGGTTTTACTGTAATTCTGTCTTTCCGACCCTACCTTTTTACGATGTATATATGTTATGCTACTCTTGCGAAAATCAAAAGTAAGCACTACTGTGACATCTCAATGTCTGATTTTTTGCTCTAGTGTTTTTATTATCTTTCTGGTGCATATGGTTTATATACTTTATAGACCATCATGACGTTGCATGTTATTATCAGCTGCCAATGTTGTACTGGAGTAGTAAATACTCCCTCTAGCCCATAACATGTTCATTTTTAGCTTTTCCCATTTTTCCTAAAATAAGTTTGTGAAAGTAAGGTATGTACTCCCTCCATCCCAAAAAAAAGGCAAACCCTGGATTTCCATGTCCAACTTTGACTGTCCGTCTTATATAAATTTTTTTTATAATTTGTATTTTCATTGTTGTTCGATGATAAAACATAATTAATATTTTATGCGTGACTTGTTTTTTTAATTTTTTTCATAATTTTTTCAAATAAGACGGACGGTCAAACGTTGGACACGGAAATCAGGGTTTGTCTTTTTTTGGACGGAGGGAATACTGAGAGTAGATAAAGAGAAGATTTAATAAAGTGGTATTATAATATTATAGGTGTTCTATTTGTATGTATGGGATGCATGAAAAATAAACTTATTTTAGGACGGAGAGCTAATAACAAGTCAAACGTAAGGTTTTATACTACATTAGGTAACGTTGTTTTGAGTTGTTCCATGGTCTGGATTAAGTCTAAAATGAATTATATGAGAGTTAAAAATGTGCTTTGGATTCAAACACGATCTTCAACGCAAATTTCAAGTCAGACACCGCGCGCGCTCGATGTTCAGATAGACGATCAGATCCCAAACGCGCACCATTCGAACTCGTCCGATTTCTTGCGCGCGGTGAAGGCGCGCGCGCGGCGATCCGTGGCCTCCAGCGACCCGTCCCTGTCGTACCGGAGCCGGAACGTGGTCGCGTACAGCAGGCACCGCTCGTGGAGCTCCTCCTCGCTCACGCCCCTCCGCGACCTCCACTCCACCACGCAGAACTCGCCGCCGCCCATGCGCGCCAGCGCCACGCTCAAGAACCTCGACCTGGCGCGCCACGCCGGGTGGCTCCTCACGGCGAGCTTCCACGCCGGCGGTGGCTGCTCGCCGCCGCCGCCGCCGCGGGGATCCACCACGTCGCAGGAGCAGACGCGCCCGCGGCGGCCCGAGTGGCCGCTCCAGAGCCCCACCCACGCGTCCAGCTCGCCGTCGTAGTAGGCCTGCCCGTCGAACGGCAGCATCCACTCGCCGTGGCGCGTCCACCCGCGCGTCCCGGCGTCGAACGAGTAGGTGCCATCGCCGTGGGCGGAGAAGAAGACGGTGCGGCCGTCCGGGTGCGCCGCGTGGCATCGGGCCCGCCCGACGTCGAACGGCGGCGGCGGCGCGCGGTCGTCGACGCTGCTGCTCCAGGCCCAGCTGCCCTCGCCGTCGGCCGCGAGCTCCTCCAAGTACTTCCGCAACTCTCCCCTAGCGTCCATCTTGATCTTGCTCCTGCCCATGGCGTACACCTTGTCGCCGGCGGGGAAGATCATGGGCTGGTTACACAGCTCGGCCGGGACGCCGGGGCAGACGGCGAGGCCACCGGTCACCGTGTCGAACATGAGCACGGGAGCGCGCGCGTTCGTGTCCTCGCTGTAGTGAGTGGCAAAGATTCTGCTTCCCACCGCCACGAAGATCCCGAAACGGCCGTAGTCGGCGGTCTCCAGCCGGAACACCGGCGGCTCGGGGAGGCGCACGGCCTCGTCGTCCAGGTCGGCGTCGGGGTCGCCGTCGAACCCGTCGACGTCCACCTTGTAGACGCTGTATCCCTTGGACCAGTCGTCCAGCACGACGTAGAGATGCCGCCGTCGCCGGCGGCGGCGGTGGCGCGAGAGTGGCCGCCTGGACTCGAGCTCGCCGCCGTCGTCATCGGATCTGTGCCGCTTCGACATTGAACCGGCGGCCGGCGTTCGCGCACTCCACTGCTGTGTCCGTGCCTAACGCTGATAAATTCCGGCCAAATTTATCGTGGTGAGGACGTCGCTCCGAAAGAACAGGAGTAGATAGGTCGGCATGTCTCCTGAATTGAATCGGATTCGAATTTCGAAGTAGAACTAGAGAGGTGTGATCAAAGGTTTGTTTCCGAATTGGACTCGCGCATCAACCAGCCGCCGACTACCGAATGCTTTCATGTGTTTTCTGTTGTGAGTTGTCTAACACTGAAAAAAAACTTTTGATATGTTTCAAATCCAAACATTCAATTTGAAATTTAAACTTAATCCAACCACAACTATTATTTTCTTCTCACCAAAGATGCATACGCACCACCGCACACGTACACGGCATTCATATACCGGCGAATGTGTTCACTAGCACACGTTTAAAAAAACGAAAATTTTTGGAATACAGCACTACGTACAGCCTACGTGTGGTTCTCTTCAGACGATGATGCAGCCGTCTGGGTTCACCACCCAACTGGAAGCCAGCTCTGGCCTTCAATTCTCCGGCCTAAACCGAGCAGATCTCACCATTTCAGTTAGGTCGAAATGGAAATTCACTGCGGGTTCCGTACAGCCCACCAGAACTGGGCCGGATCTGGACAGCGGCCTCCATGCGGTCCGTATAAGTTGGACTGCCTCACGCCGTCGGCCGCTGCAGAAGAATACTAAGTGAGAATATGGAGAACTTAGAAAACCCTAATTCATTTTTATAATTTTACAACTACAAATTCTTAAAATTTAAGTGAAAAAATATGTACAAGAGTTTATAGCAACTGAAGATTTTAGGAGAAACCACAGCAGGCAGAAGCTCCACAACCAGGTATTAAGCATATCTCGCCAGCTTCAGCGTCTCATGGAGGAAAGAAAGCACTAAACTTCGATCCCGATCTCTAGAAATCCAACGATCTTATATCAATCCCCTACCCCATCTACTACGGGGTTTGGTCGCATTGTTTGCACCGATGATTGCCATGAATCACAAGCATCAATCAATAACCCATCACCCAACAACCACACTGGCGCAACGTCACAGCTTCTCTCTCCGTCCCCAAAAAAAAAAACTTAACCTACACAACGATTAGACACTACATAGTATAACGACATGAGTATATCTAGATTTATTGTATTATATAGCGTTCCATCATTGTTTAGGTTGGATTTTTTTTTGAACGAAGGGAGTAGTCAGCTTCTCCTCCTTCCCTTACCTGCATGCTTTCAATCATCGTGGCCTGCATTGTCCCAGAAAAAGCGAGAATTTGATGCACACTGCCGCGTGGCCGATCGATCGACCACTGATCGATCATTCGATCGATCGATGGGCCTGTTCGTTGTCAGAGAGGGGCCTGTTCATTGTCAGAGAGACCAGAAGGGTCTATCTGCTTGCAGCTTGCTGCCATGGCTGGATCATTGAATTGCCTAGCTGTTCATACTTCCATCCAGAACCTGAACCGGCATGCATGGTCCAACCAACCGTCCAGTCCTCCTATTGATATGTGCACGATCTGTCTCAACATCCTTTTTCTTTTCGTCGATCAGTACTGAAATTACTGATCGACGAAACAAATTACAGATTTATTTTACATTGTTACACTCCACATATTCAGAGTATTCTAGCTAACCAGTGTTCAGTACTCCTACTCAGCAGTCCGCAAGTTACTGGACTGAACTTTCTGCTGCTTGGATTTGTGGCAGAGTGCGAATGAGTAGACTGAAGATGATAGTATGATCTATCATTAGATCTTTCTCTGCACAGCAACAAAATCTGCATGCCAACGCAAAGCGACTCAGGGACCCAAGATCAAGCCTTTTGTTTCTGGATTAAGGCCTTTTCAGGTCTTCTTTTGTGCTGTCAGACATTTAGACGCGTAGTATTACTGAAGAGCAATGATTCATCACCAACTAATAATTAAAGAAAAAATAAATGAAGCGGAGGAACAAAAGGGAAGGAATTGCATCGGTCTCCAGGACCCCACGATCGAATGGTTGATCAACCGAACTAATTCTCGAGACCCGTTCTTCCCTTCTTTTTCTTTCTTGCTTGCTCTTTAAGTAAGTTTATGCTTTCTTTCTTTGATTCTTTGACGTGGTACTTTTGCCGGAGCCGGACTAATCATTTCGCGTCCTGGTGATTGAGTAATCGTAATCAAACTAGTATTAATATGCTAATTTAATCCAAGCCAACTAACCATGGGCGCACAATTTTGTTGTGATTAATTCACTGGCTGCTGCTTTCGGCACATCAACCTTTCCTCCTGTTTCTAAAAAAAAAATCTTTTCATCCTCACTGTTTTTTTCCCGTCGTCCCGTTATCTTTTTCAGTATTTTTCTCCTTGTTTGGTCCCAGATAGTATGTTTAATCCAATGTAGGAGTCTCTACTAGCTTGTAATTTTGCAATGTATGAGAAAAAAAATTGAGCAACTCTCAATACTGTAATTTTTACAAGACTTACGCAGTACTCCATTCACCTTGTTGCTGCTTGTTTCATTTGTTGCGACTAGCTAAATGCACATGCTTTGATACGTATAAAAGAAAATATAAAATAATATAAATAAAACATATTTTTTATATACTGTATTACCTGTCTTTCTACTATAGGGAATATTCACCCTACTTCAATTTTATATATGAGTCATATGACTATCCATTTATATTTGATTGCTTTTAATATTAAGAATTTCACCAAGGCTATTTGCAAAATTTGTTAAAAAAAAGTGAGATGACAACATGACATATTCATTGTCACCGCCACTATGTTCATTCGAAATAATATACTCCCTCCGTCCCTAAATATTTGACGCTGTTGACTTTTTTAAATATATTTAACCGTTCGTCTTATTAAAAAAATTTAAGTAATTATTAAAATTTTCCCTATAATTTGATTCGCCGTTAAATATACTTTTATATATACATATAATTTTACATATTTCACAAAAATTTTTAAATAAGACAAATGGTTAAATATGTTTAAAAATTAAACGGCGTCAAATATTTAGGGACTGAGGAGTATATCACTTGCTCTCACTGGTAGGAACGCCCTGGCATCTTTTTACACCTGCACGAAGTCAGTCACAAAGCTTTTTGAACCGTGCAAAAGAAAAAAAAAACGAAAGAAAAGAAACAAGAAAAAAAAGTACAGAAAACCTGCACCACGGCATCCCGTGGAGACGGGATCCCCTCCTCCTACCTCACTCCTCTCCCCAAAATCATCCAAATCCTCTCCTCCTACCTCACTCTCCTCTCCCAAATCACACGGCACTGCAGCCCTCCCCGTCGCCATCGCCCACTGCTCACCGGAGCCAGCGGCCGTCGCCGCGAGGGAGGCCGCGACGGCAAGGAGCTCGGTGGCGAGCGCGGTGAGCGAGAGGGAGAGCGGGAGCGGGGGTGCGGTGGAGCCGGAACAGGGTGCGGTTGCGGCGACATCCTCCATGGCCGGCAGCAAGCGGATCTACTACAGCGTCGGTGATGAAGACCTCCATGGCCGGCGGCAGGGGTGCACCGAGCACGTCCTCGTCCACAGCCGGCTGAGGAGGCTGGGGAGGCATGGTACTAGGCACCAGATCTGTCGCCTCCTCTTCCTCCGCCGCCGTGCTGCCCCGCTGCTCGACCTCCTCGACCCCGCGACTCCTTCTCCTCCTCCTCTCTCCTAGGGTATCACGCTGATACCCAGGTACCAAGGTCTGATATCCAGGTACCAAGGTCTGATATCCAGGTACCAAGGTCTGATACCTAGATACCAGCTCGATACCCAGGGTACCAGGTATCAGTTGATACCAGGGTACCAGGACCTCCCGACCCCGCGACTCCTCCTCCTCCTTCTCCTCCTCCTCCTCCTCCTCCTCCTCCTCCTCTCTCTCTTGGGGTATCACGCTAATACCCACGCACCGAGGTTTGATACCTAGGTACCAGCTCGATACCCAGGGTACCAGGTACCAGCCGATACCAGTGTACCAGGTACCACCTCAGTACCTTACCCAAGGTACCAGGAGGATTTGGCGGTGAGGTAGCTGCTACTCTGGGTGCTCAGGGATGACGACGCCGGCGAGGTATCGCGTGTGAGGTAGCTGCTACTCTGGGTGCTCAGGGGCGACGATGCTGGCTAGGTATCACCCGAGCGCGCGATACCGAGGAGAATTTTTGGGCGGTGAGGTAGCTGCTACTTCGGCGATGACGCCGGCGAGGTAAGGTAGCCACTGCTCCGGCGACGATACCGAGCAAACAGTGGCTAGGTATCGAGACAAATCACGTGTTCTGTGAGGTGCTCCTTTATGCAGTCGTTGTTTTTTTAATTATCCCATGAGTACACTATTTCCACAGTATCCCATGGGTAGCAACCCTCAAAAAAAAGTAGGGCAAAACTAACCACTCTACCGTGGTCTCCGAGAAAGCGGCAGACAAGAGAAGCACAAACGGCGTCACGGGATGGCGCGCAACATATGACGGCGAAACACTGCAGCGGACGCTAACGGCCGCGCCGCTCCCGTCGGTTTCGTCTGCGCGTATTTCTCGATTTCTTTCTCTAGTTGCGGCGCGCACGACTTCCCTTTCTTTCCCTCCTCGAGAGAAGAGAGAAAAAGGGTGGCAGAGGCAGGGCAACCCGCGTACCAGCCAAGCCAACCCAGCCCAGTTGCGTCGTCACCATCTCCTCCTCCTCCTCCTCCTCCGGCTCGTCCGCCGCCGCCGCCGCCGCCGCCGTTGGTGGGTGGGTGGGTGGGGCGGCAGCCGCCAATCCGTTGTTCCGAGAGGTACGATCTTGGCGGGAGGATTTTGGTGCAAGTTTGTTTTGCTTTGGTTGATTTTGGTTCGCGTTAGTTGTTTGGGATTTGGATGCTACGAGGGTTTTCGTCTGGATCCCGCGATGTGGTTTTTGGGCTATTGGGGATTGATTGTGTTCAGGGAAATCTGGCCGCGGCCGGGGATCAATTTGGTCGATGCGTTTTCTTTTTTCTTTCTTTTTTTTAAAGAAAAACGAGGACAGAATTTTGATGCGAAAAAGGTGTATTTCTCATGTCAAATTGTTGACTTGTACGGTTTATCGACCTGATCATTACCATTTTATTAAGTTATTCTTGTTATCCATCGATTGCACTGGCAATCTTCAGAACATTATTGGCATTCTAAATTTCGCTGCCAGTGAGTACCTTTGCTCAGATTAGTAGTGTGTTGAGTGTCAAGAGTAAACATATGCCGATGAAAAGATGCCATCTTTTAGTTTAATGTCTTCATCACTAGGTGTTCTTTTGTTTCCGTGGGGGGTTTTGATTGGCATATTGTGCTTTTACTCATCCAATCCTTGGTCTTTCTAGCTGGAACGAATAATGGTGTATGGTGTGATCTAGAACAGCTTGGCTAGTAAAAGGTTGCTTGTGTTAATGACCAGCTAGTTTGTTTTTTTTTCCCAGAGGAATGGGATCTCAAAAGGTGTCTCTGCCCAATTAATCTTTTAAAACTTTTCTGTTTGACAAATACTCCAGTTGAATGGTCAATTGGTCAAACTAACTTTTTTGTTCCAGAGTAGTTCATGATTCATCCAGAAATTGTTCATGTCTCCTTGACCTCTTTCCTGTCAAATTTTAGGCGAATTCTTTATATTGAAAACTGCTAAACACTCTCCGATAAGTGCTGCCTGAGAAGCATAAAGTTGGAGGATATTTGCTTTCAGGAGGTATGATGCAGATGTATTTTGTGTGTTTTTTCTCAGTTTGTGTTTCTGATTCTACCTTTGCAGCTTGCTTTCAAGCACTTCAACTTTGTGGACAGTAGTAATTACGCAACTAAGAAAAACTAATTTTGATTTGAACTGCTGAGATGTGATGTGAATTTTTTCTGTATTTACTATTCAATTACTCAATGAACCAATACCAACCTATTGATTTGGAGTGGAGTTGTCCTATAGTTTTTTTTTATGGAAATTCTATTATAGCGTACTTGTTATTCCAAGATCACAGCTGTTGCCATGGAGAGAAATACCATAGAAATGGAATCTGTGTGGCTACGTCCAATTTTTTTCTTCACCAATATATAGTTGAGGCATCCTGTATAATCACATTTAACTTACCAATGAACTGTCCTACATCCCCCTGTAGCTTTTTGTTCTTTATAGAATACACAATGAAACTCCCTAAACATGATTCAATCACACACTAATGAAAAATATATTGTTCTTTGAAACACTTCTTTCACAATTTGTTCATTGCTTTTGATGATGGGGATTGATACTACAAAAATACACTGCCACTTCTAAAAAAAAATGAACCCACTGAAAAGTTTTTCATTTAGTTCATACTTTTGTGTACTAAGCCACATCAATGAAGTGAGGTGATAGGAACTTGCAAGAAACTGGGATACTAGAGTGGCATACTAGCCAGCGTACAAAGCCATGGAAACCATCTAACACTTAGCTATGTCAGTAAATGTACTGGATCTTGCTACAGATAAATTGTTTTGCCCCCTAAATCAGCGCCACCATCTCATTTTGCCTATGGTTTTTGATACAAATCTGTTTTGCGATGTGCAACTGTGATGATAAGAACATGTTTCTGCATGCCAATTTTTTGGTTGACTATAAGCTATTAGCATCAACTTGCATGCATGCTGCTCAGATGAACTTGGAACTAGTACAATTTTTGTTGCCAATTATTTTCTTAGAATTTTCAGGTTCTATTTGATTTATGTTGAATCATGAGAGGCTGTACAGGTTGTCTAATTAACATATAATCTTCCCTGCAGCAATTCAAAGGAAGATAGCCAGCATTGAATAGAATTGTCTCGGTTTCTCAAAGTCCTCAATGTCCAAAGTATTGGAAAGAAGAAATTCATTTGGTGGTAGCACTCCTACGAGTTCAGCTTCAGGTTCAAGAAAGGATGAGAAAACGACACCCCATTACCTAAGAGCTTCTACAGGTTCTTGCCATAATTTATGCAAATATGGACACAAAAATCCTTTTGAGGAAGAGAAGAAGCTTTCAACTTCAGGAGGCAGAAGAAAGAAACTTCCTAGTCATTTAAATAATTTGACGTTGCACAGATCAGCTATCTTGGATAGATCAAAGGATGTCAGGCAGAGAAATCTTTCTCTAGCCAAGTCGAGTATATCTCTGGGTGAATCTGACCGCATTGCTTCCAAGAAAACACAAGCAAATTTGAAAGGATCCTCTGATCATTTGATTACACGCACTTCTTCATCAGCTGATCATAAAAACGTGAACCTTGATGGAAGAAAGAAGCATCCAACAGTTGCACAGAGGACTTCAGCTGATTCAGGATCTTCCAATGGAGTTCCTAAATTTGACAAAAAATCAGCAATGCCAGTTAAGGGAACCATAGTGCCTGCCAAGTTGAAGCTGGCAGAGATGCCACAACTGGAGGAATCTAGAACTATGGAAAAGGTCACAACGGTCAAGCAATCATCAATTAAGAGACCGACTTCATTGCCTACTAAGCTTAACTTGATTAAGCAAGTGCCCGTGCCATCTCAGGTTTCTAGTCATCTACTTTCTTCAAAAGCTAAACGTACTGTAAAGGGAGAGCTTACATCTTCACCAGCAACTGTTACTGGTGTGCGTCAAAGTAACAGTGGTAAAACTGGAAGAAGTTCGATGAATTCAAGCAAGCCAAGTATCAATGGGAAGGAAGGCTTGCATATGGCCAGATCATCATTCTCTGTAGAATCGAAGATGGATGTTTCTGTTGTAATACAAGAACATGATGTGCAAGATTCATTCATAAGAGGTCTTCATGTGGAGTCGACACTGGCAGGAGTGTCTTCAGATACCACAGAATGTGTTGATGAATCTAGATCAGCACCAGAAGAAATAATTAGGCCTGTGTCAGGGGATGATGGGATGGAAAGCAATCGGAAGAATGAAGCATCAGGAGGGAATGAAGAACCCCTGCAGAGCTCCATTGTAACAGGCTTGCTGCAATCATCGGATGATCAGCAACTCAAGAATGCACTGAGCAATTTAGAGGCAGAAGAAAACCAAACAGACGATGCTTCTCCTTGCCAATTATCTAAAAACTCGATAGCTGTGGAAAATGCAGTTCTGGGCGACTCTCTATCAACCGAAAATAGTTCAGAAATTGAAGCTGATGGAGTGAAAGCCAACGCTAGCATGGAGTCTCAAGTCGCTGAAGGTAATGAAGAAGAGGAAGCCCATGAAGGCCTTCAAGAATCTATAGAACAGTTGGCACTCGGTGAAAAACATGCTAAGGAGCCTGGATCTTTTCTTGGTTCCACCTCAGGAAATACAGTGGAAGATGTCAAGGCTGATGAAATATTTGAGGGTTGGACTAATAACAGTCCTTCACACTGCCAACCAATTTCAGAAACTTCATCAGATGGTGAACTTCTGGGGGAGCCAAAGTCTGTGCAAATTCAACCAAGTGATTCTACTCTACAAACAGATGGGTTAGTGATTTCTAGTACTGGCAACACCTTTGAACAGGATGAACTGAAACCAGGGTTTTTCCTTCAACAGTCACCTGAAGAACTATCAGAGGATGAATTTTACGAAGAGTATGATTTTGAGTTAAGTGAATTAGATGAATCTGGTACAGAAGATGAAGGACCAACGATCAATAAAAACAGCTATGATCATTTAAAGGCTGATGGACAACGACCAAAAAGAATCTCAGCGCTTGAACAGGATGATGATAGTGCCACACCTTACAAATTGAAATTTAAGAGAGGTAAAATTGTTGAACTCCAACCAGACAGTAATGGCCCAAGAAAACTCAAATTTAGAAGAAGAAGTGCAAGTCAATTTTCAAGCAGTGAAGGCCTGTCAGCTAGAAGAATATATAAGATGAATAGCACAATAGATGCTGGACCTTCTAACCTAGATGTGGAATCTCCTGGTGTGAAACTGCGACACCAAGATACACAAGAGAAGAAAGATGCACAGGGGCTGTTTAATAATGTGATAGAAGAAACTGCAAGTAAACTTGTCGAGTCCCGGAAAAGCAAGGTAAAGGCTCTAGTTGGTGCTTTTGAAACAGTGATCTTGCTCCAGGACGGCAAACCCGCGTCTACACCACATGCTGGCAATTCACCACATTTATTTCATGATGACGAGGGAAATGCATCTGAGCTAGCTGCATAGATCATGTGTGCCTTTTTAACATTGCCAACTTGGCAGTCATGTTTTCAGCTTTCTTCTTCTTTTTTATTTTTTTTTCTGATCTGGATTAATGCAGAGGATGTTGTGTAGCTTGTACATTAAATTTCTTTCACAAGTAATATTTTCTCAACAGGTTTAGAGTATAATAAGTAGTCAATGTACTTGTAAATAGTGATGTCAGGTTTATTTCATTGTAAATCAAATGAGAAGTTATAAAACCAAGTGTGCTTTACTTGTAATTGGATTTGCAAATGCTATAAGAGAGGTGATGGCTTGGAGCTTGTTTACAAGCATTTCTGTAGTCACTTTCTGGTTGACTTCTCTCTCTCTCTCTCACAACCAAGGGCAGGAGCCACTTTACTCTTTTTTTTTCTCTTGAGCATTTTTCCCATCTTGAGGAGGAACTATGAGGTATCAATCTAATCTAACCGTTAATTTAGCAGGGGTATGATCGGACTAACAAAAACAGGTGTCCTCTCTTCGTCGAGCCCGCCGCGTCGTCGCATCCAGACTGTCGCCGTCGACGCCAATCGAGGCCGCCGCCGCCGTCGTGCATCCCACCGGCCGCCGACGTCACCCATCCAGCCCACCGTCGACGTCGCCAATCAACGCCGCCGCCGCCGTCGCCCATCCAGCCCGCTGTCGTCGTGCATCCCGCCGGCCGTCGCCGTCGCCCATCCAGCCCGCCGTCGTCGTCGCCCATCCAGCCCGCCGTCGTCGTCGCCAATCGAGGCCGCTGCCGCCGTCGTGCAACCAGCCGGCCGCCGCAGTCGCGCATCCAGCCGCCCGCCGCCATCGCACGTCCAGCCGCCCCCGTCGCCGCGCGTCCAGCCGCCACCGCCGCCGCGCGTCCGTCCGCCCGCCGCCGTCCAGCCGACATCCAGCCGCCGCGCGTCCGTCCTCCCGCCGCCGTCCCCCTCGCATCCCGTCGTCGCCGCCGTCGCATCCCACCGTCGCGTCGTGGCCGCATCGATCGATCTCACATGCTCGTCGTCGTCGTCGTCTCGGCTTGGGTCGCCCGCCGTCGCGCCGCGGCCGCCATCGCATCGAGGCCGCCGCCTTCTCACTGCCGCATCTGCCGTCGCATCCCGCCGTCCGTCGCATCTCGCCGTCGTGCCCCGCCGTCGCGCCGCGCCCGCCGTCGCATATCGCCGTCGCGCCGCTCCCGCTGCCTCCACCGCGCAGTGACGAGCTCGAAGGAGCGGCGCTCGCGGTTAGGTTGATCGAGAGAAGTGACGCGAAATTACGATAATACCCTCCCACCTAAAACACTGATCGGTACCTCCTCTCACAGGAAACGCGGTACCACGTGGTACCGAGGTTTTCCAGCCGTTAGATCACACGAAATCAACGGCTAGGATATGGTACTGCCTTCCCTCAAGGACTGTAAAAAAACTCTTTTCCCTTTGAAAAGGCAAAAGTTTTGCCACGTTTGTATCAATAGAGAAGGAGTAAATTCACAGTGCGGATATATATACAGGGTCTATCACAAAACAATAGACCCGCAAAAAAACTAAAAGAGGGTTATTTTCCGAAGGGGATGATATCTGTGATCCGGAGGGGAGCCCCTTTATTAAGGCAGCTTTTGCTAAAACTCGAGCAGTTTCTTGAAAACTTGCTTTAGATATGAAACTTTGGGTAAAGTTTTTACTCATGAAAACTGTCGACAGTCAGCTAGCAGTTCCGTTATTCATTTCTAGAAGAGAACTACAACTGGCTCACCAAGTGTTTTTTTAAGAACTTTTACCAAGTATTTTTTTTTGTTATCCTGATGTGTATTTGTATGTAATAGACACATCACCGATAAGTTCCTGAATTTGTATTATTGTACTGAACATATACTCTTTTCTTATAGTGTCTACTTCATTTTGAAAGCACAACACATCGTTTTGAAAGCACTTGGTGATTATGCAAAAGCTGTACCTTTTTCAGTAGAGCATGCCAACTTTTTGCATGATGGATAAAATTCTATACACTCATCAAACCAATACACATTATAAAGCACAATACATCGTTGTTTGGAGGGTACAATCTTGCAATCGCCTATCATTCCATTCAAATATTGCATCATATGGAAATATCTTAAAAGCAAGCGCATGCGTGGGGAGCCTTTTCCGATGACCGTCTTTTATTTGCCTTTTCTTTGATCTTTTTCTCATCGTTATATTTCCTTTCCTCTGCCATTGTCCTTGCTCCTCCAGCAATTTTGTTGATCCTTGTTATTTCCTGGCTGTATTCTTCTAGTGCCTTTGCTCTCTTTTGGTCCAACACTTTCTGCAAATTAGCAAGTTCAGTTTTTAGTATCGTCAATCTAAACATTTTATTGACATGCTACATAAATCACGACATTTCAAAACATAAAGAGTTTATATCCAGGAAAAGATAAAGAGGGTATATTGAACAAGCAATGTAATATGCTATTAAATTACGAATAATAAACAAAAACCTCTTTTTGCTCTTTTTGGCGCTTAGCCTTCACCTTCTTCTCATTCTCCCATTCAGCTATGGTATCCATCATGTTCTTATACCTAAAATTTTGACAGCCGAGTTAATTCTGCTTTCATCAAACAGTCATGCATATAGTTCAAAACAATTGTACTTACTCTTCCGTAATGCTAGCGAGCTTCGCCTTCTCCCATTCATTAGTTTTGGTGTCTGCTGGGCCAACAGCAGTTAATCCAACAGTACCATCTCCATTCCGTCTAGAATGATACGATGTTGCTGGCCTTGTGGTGGATGGGGTCTTCTGAATCGCCTGCTCTTGCTCAAACTTCTTGCTCCCTTTCTTGTCTTGCAATTTGCTAGAGGAACCCGAACCTTCCTTCGCGCTCAGAGAAGAATCAACCATCTTGGGTGGCACCTTCTGATCTGAAGCTATGTCCTCTTGCTTTCTTTGTGCTGGTTTAAGTGGCCTCCTTACAGATACATTGGCTGAAATGCATTTCAGCACCGTTATAAGAAGTTTGCAGGTTTTGCTACAGTAAAATTGAATAAAGATGGAGTTACATATTTACAGAATACCTGGTCCATCGTCATTGTCTTCAGCAGGCTCTTTGCCACTAAACCATCTTGAGATCCTGCTGCCTCCTGTGGGTTTTTTCATGCTTTCACCTCTCTTTACTGGAGACTGGACAGGAGTAGTAGTAGATTGCCCCTGAATGGGGACATGCTTCTTCTGAGCTGCTAGCTTCTCTTCTTGCGCAGCAATTGCATATGCTGCTGCAGCAATTGTGGCCGCAAATGCAGCATCATATCCATCGCTGCTATTCATCGGTGCTGCCAAGTTTCACTGCCAGTTATTAAGTTTTCCGTTTCCTTCTTCTTATATTTTGCTTTGTGTGTTCTATCCTGATTTATTTCTTTCTTTCAACAGAATAAATGGCTCAACTAGAAAAGTACATCTTTGACAAACTAAACCGGATATATATATCTTTGACAATTATCTATTTTCAACATCTGCTTTTTAATTCAAACATCTGAACATCTGATAGCAGAAATTACTTTTTTACAATGCAGAATGCTGATTAACCGATTTGTTCATAGTGCTATAGGACAGAAGTTTAATGGCAAACTGCTGGTAGCGATCAACAGTAAATAAAAGATGATGTCATCGTTAAAACTGAAAGATGAAATCTTGATCACCTACCTCTTTGAAGAGATGTGTCTTCTTCTTGCAGTATTGTTGGAGCCTGTCTGCCACCTTTGTTTCCCTTTCCTAATCCAGGAAATCGAACCCTGCGCAAGAGCGATGTTCTGAAATTTTAATTTGATGCTGATGCTACTACCCTGCACTAATCACTGGGCGCCAATGTGAAATCCAGCTATATATTGAGGAACTTAAATAAAACATGGCTGCTCTTGAGAAGAACTGAACAAGTAAATAAGGGAGGAAAGATGACAACACATTTTCTTGCAGAAATTTGAAGTTCTCGACAAAACACAAGGGGCAAAAGGGCACAAAAACTACAGTTATGAGCTAGTAGCTCGTATGAGCTACAGTCTTGAGATGACACGAAACTAATTAAGCCATTGAAAAGTTTACCCTTTTGCCGACGAAACAAAGTAAAATCCAAAGCTTTCACCAAATTCACCTCAAGATGTTTCATGCGGTTGCATACCTTAGCTTCTTCAAGTCGCCGTCCATGGCGCCCAACGTATTTGTAGAGAACGAATAGCTCCAAGGAAGAACAATCTTCAGAACTAAGCGAAGCCCTGCGTTTTAAATATTGCTTTGCTTGTATTCATAGGTGGTGAAGAGAGGCAGAGAACAAGGAAGCCATTTTTTGTATTGTAGAAAGGCAAGAGGAATGGATATGGGATTGCTTTAACCCATGGAAATCTTCAAGAATCAAACCCCCCTTTTGGTTGTTCTGTTCTTTGGGCTTAGCATGTGCTATTCTTTCTCCCTGTGCTTTTCTCTTGCTCTTCTTGCCCTTGGCTTAAGTCTGAAGATAGCTAGCTATTTGCCTAATAAATTTTGAAAAAAAAAACATTCAGGGAATATTTTCCTTAGTACAATTCAGCATCATTTTTGTCTAACATTCTCTTAATATGAAATATTCTTGTTCTCTGCACGTAGCTAGTAATCTAACTGTCAGCCTACTAATCAGTTACAGATGTCAATTCAGTGTTCAAACCTGTTTCTTGCAAAATTCAGTTTTCAGTGCCCTATTGGAGGAGCAAAGTAAACAGAATGTGCTTTTTCTCACAAGTGCAGAATCTGTTCTGTGATTCTAGTTGGATGCTAGATTTTTACTCTACTTTATTCTGAGTGCCTAGGTTGCTAGAAAGGAAAAAGGTTAAACTGCATCCTGTCCAAAGAAGGGATACTGATTTCCAATATTTTATTCTTGCAAAGGAGCCATCAGGTTGAAAGATTAGACATGCCAGTCCACTAAGCATCAGTTCTCGTGTGTGCATTTTTGTTCATCTTTTCCGCACTAGTAAAAATCTAGTGACAAGACTGAACAGTAAACGACAATAAGAATCATAAATAAAAAATAACCCTAAATATTTTGGTACGAGTTGCACAAAACCACATGATTTTGGCATGGCACTTAACCCCAAATATTGTGGCTATAAAGTTTCAAAAACCACAGTATTAAACATTTTGACTTTGATCAACCACATTTTAAAGTTGTATAATAATATCTCAAATGTATGAATTTTTTATCCATCATATAAATATCACGTGCATGTAAGTAAAGCTTTTTAAATTTTGAATATAGGAATATGTAAAATTGGTCAATGGTGTGCTTTTGTGAAACTTCGGGACCATAATACTTCCATGTGCCAAAATCACTATGGTTTTGTGTAACTTAGACCATATTGGTATGGTTTTATAAAATTTACTAAAAAAAGTTAAAAAGAACATTTTTCTAAAATAAATAAGAAAGCATTAGTGGGCCAAGAAAATAATCAAGAGCTTGATCTCACGGGCCGTCAGGACGAAGAATTAGGCCCATCTTAAATGAAAGGAAACTTCGGCCCATTTAACGAGCCCTCCATCTTCTAATCCCCTCATCCGCTGCTCTGCTCCCACCATTGCTGCTCTCTCTTCTCCTCTTCTCTTCTCCCTCTTCCTCTTCTCCACCCTCCTATCCGTTCTAGCGAAGGACCAAATTTCTCACCAGATTTCCTGCCGATTTTCCCCTCATGAGCCAGCCGAATCCCTTTTCCAGCGTGATTTCCAGAATCCCTTTGTCTTGTTGAGAGATTTTTGCAGGTTTCGTTTGCATTTGCGGGGCGGGCATATATGGCTGCAGTGTGGAGCGGCTGCAGCACGAGCTTCAGCCAAGAACTTCCCCCACACCCGCGTGGAAGAAGGGGCGGTGATGGGGCAAGAATCCATCCATGGAGCGGAGGAGCGGGCAGAGACGCCACCACCCGCCATGCGGAAGCTGCAAGGACCGTGGTTGTCTTCGCCAGAGGGCGCGTGCGCGTGTGCAGGGCGGCGGCTCCATGCGTTCTTGAACCCGACGTCGCCGGCAAGGAGGAGGTCGGTGTGGCGGTTTGGGGCATGGACGATGAGCCGCCGGTCGCTGATGGTCACCGGAGGCACGGGCTGCGGCGGCGCCCGGTGAGGCCGGCTGCTGTGGAGGAAGGCCCCGTCGCCGCAGCAAGAAGCGCGGCGTCGGCGTCGGCGTCAGCCGCGGGGAGCAAATCTGAGGTCGGGGGATCGAGGCTGCACTTCTTGGAGGAGAGGGATGAGGAGATGCTGTCCAGGAGGTTGATCAAGCTCAGCCAGTCCAACAAGGTCAGGAGTGCCACCGAGCTGTTCGATTCAATGCGTGCCTCAGGCTTGCAGCCGAGCGCGCATGCCTGTAACTCCCTTCTGGCTTGTTTTGTGCGAAGGGGTTCTTTCGCCGATGCGATGAAGGTATTCGAGTTCATGAAGGGGAAAGGAATGGCAACCGGGCATTCGTACACCTTGATACTCAAGGCTGTTGCCACTACTGAGGGCTACTTTGCAGCCCTGAAAATGTTTGATGAAATTGAAGAGAGCGATAAGAAGAATGTCGATGTGATCGTTTACAACACGGTGATATCTGTGTGCGGAAGAGCGAAAGACTGGAGGCAGGTGGAGAGACTTTGGAGAAGGCTAGGGGAGAATTCTTTGAGTGGAACCTTGATGACTTATGATTTGTTAGTTAGCACATTTGTCCAGTGTGGGCAGTCTGAGTTAGCAGTTGATGCTTATCAGGAAATGTTCAAAAGTGGTATTGATCCAAGTGAAGATATACTGAAGGCCATCATTGCATCATGTACAAAAGAAGGGAAATGGGAGTTTGCGCTTACCACATTCAGGAGAATGTTGAGTGCTGGAATGAAACCTAGTATCATTGTGTTCAATTCCATAATCAACTCACTTGGTAAGGCCGGTGAAGATGAACTTGCCTTTAGGATGTATCATCTGCTAACATCTTCAGGCCTTAAGCCTGATCAATATACATGGAGTGCTTTACTGTCAGCGTTATATAGGTCTGGTCGTTGTTGGGATGTCCTAGATCTTTTTCAAGGAATTAAGACCAAGCATTCAGCACTCTTAAATAACCATCTGTACAACATAGCTTTGATGTCTTGTGAAAGACTTGGTCAATGGGAACATGGCTTGCAATTGTTATGGATGATGGAAAGAGGTGGACTTCAAATATCGGCCGTTTCATACAATCATGTGATAGGTGCTTGTGAAGTTGCTAGGATGCCAAAAGTTGCTCTGAAAGTGTACCGGCGTATGACTCATCGAGGGTGTTCACCAGACACGTTCACACATTTATCTGTTATAAGAGCTTGCATATGGGGATCTCTTTGGAATGAAGTTGAGGATATATTGGAGGTACTACTTCCTTTCTTTGCTTTATACTTCTGTTCAGATGGCCAAAAAAAATGGGATTTCTCATTGCTTAGCATGCGTTAGTCTACCATGCTGGTACCTAAAGCATGATTAACAGAATTAGTGGCACTCTGACCCCTGCTTGGTTAGGGCAAAAATTCCTGTTCCTAGGTGTAAGCATGTTGTAGATTGCAGTACCATTATTCCACGCAGAGAAACAAAGAAAATGAAAACACTAAACAAGCTCTTATATTTTTGCTGCCAATATGAAAAAATATTTTGATTGGTTAAGGCAAGTGATTCCTATGATTCTGCCTTGTCCTGAAAGCCCAGCGAACCGTAACTAATGTTTTCTACGTCTGTTTGACGTTTTCCGGTTTCCAATGTTTCTGTTACCATGATTCAGAATAACACGTATGCTAAAACAATACAGTATACATATAGCTTCTTGTTTCCTCACCCATTCATCATGCTAACATTAAGGATAAAGCATGCCTAAATTTCTGCAGTTCCTCTTTTTTGGTGTTTGTAAAATCGTACCTAGTTAGCCCACGGTAGCATTTAAATACATGATGTTCAACTTTCATGACATATTACTCTGTGCAATTTTGATACTTCCAAATGGACCGAATCGCATATTTCATTCGTTTCACCTTATATGAACTTTGAACCTTGCAGGAGGTCGCTCCAGACTCCTCGGTCTACAACACGGTAATTCACGGGCTTTGTCTGCGAGGCAAGATCAGATTAGCGAGGAAGGTATACACGAAAATGCGGAGCATTGGGCTGAAACCAGATGGCAAGACCAGGTCGTTCATGCTGCAGAATTTAGCCACTGACTACTAGCAGTATAATGTCCCTGAGAAAACACTAGTTTGTAGTTCAGTCAGTAGCTGTACAGATCCAAACGAAGCATCACACCACTATATGTAACCTGCTGTCACTATTCTGAATCAAGCAGTTCTCATTTTAGCTGTTGCCATGCTAAAGCAAACAAAGTGGAGGCTTATGCAGGGTTTCCCAAACCGCCGGGGCCGGGGTTACCGCGCCCCGGCGGTAAGCACGGTTACTGCGGTAACTGTGAAAAACCATACCAAACCGTGCAAAATTTATCAAAAATTCAAATTATTTTCTAAATTTATTTGAATTTAAGGAGGTTATCGTGGTTTTTCTATTACCGTACCCCGCGGTAAGACTGGTAACCGCGGTTGCTGATGGTAATGTAAACCCTGGGCTTATGTTGAAGACGAACAGTTAGGTTACACATGTTCCTTTGTAAAAAAAAAAAGAAGTGTAAATGATCCGGCGATGACCATCCAGCGTACGTTGTCGTGGTGATTATGTGATACGATATGATGACATTGCTCCATGTTTTCTTCTTTTGACTGTGTCCGCCTATGTTTACTGGGAAAATTGTTCCTCAACGGATTTCTTTTCCCAAACGAGATTAAAACTCCAACCCCTTAACCCTTGTGTCCGATTCTATTTTATGCGCGCGACAATGCTGATAAAACGTCGGTAAAAGGTGAATCCGCCCTTCTCGCCATGCTTACAGACTGGACTTGGAGGCTTACGTTAATTAAGACGACGACGAAGACGAATAGTTGGGTTGGTTGGCACACAAGTTCCTCGTACAAACAACGGGTAGATCTGTGGATGTATAGTACTCCCTCCGTCTCAAAAAAAAAAGACAAACCCTGATTTCCGTGTCCAACGTTTGACTGTCCGTCTTGTTTGAAAAAAATATAAAAAAAATTAAAAAGACAAGTCACGCATAAAATATTAATCATGTTTTATCATCTAATAACAATAAAAATACGAATTATAAAAAAATTTTATATAAGACGAACAGTCAAAGTTAGACACGAAAATCTAGGGTTTGCATTTTTTTTTGGGACGGAGGGAGTAGATGACACGGTGAATCCAGCTTTTGCCCGGGACAGGGAGGCGCATCCGCATATGAGTGAGTAAGGTGGTGTTTGGGTCTCACAAAAGTATAAGTCACAGAGAAGGGACTTATATTGTGAGAAGGACTAAAATAAGTCCCTCCCCTCTCAAACACCACCTAAGTTTTGTGCCGTGACCAACTGTGGCTGTGTTCCGTGAGATGTTCCTGACTTCTCCTCCTCATTTTCCATATGCACGTTTTTCAAACTGCTAAACAGTGTATTTTTTACAAAAAGTTTCTATACGAAAGTTGCTTAAAAAATTATATTAATCTATTTTTATTAAAAAATTAGTAAATACTTAATTAATCACTTGCTAATTGCGGCTCCGTTTTCCGTGCCGAACGCAGCCTGTGCCTATCGACGCGCGACGCGATGTTCCGGCCGGGATCCCATGCAAAAATGCGGTGGCGCAGTCGCATGCCTCGCGGCCGCGTTGTGCCTTTGTGGTGGTTTAGCACGTAATAGCACGGGTTAGTCTCTTCAGTAAGCTTTACGAGGCCGCGTCTCCCCCCTGGCCGTTTGGTTGGTCTAGTGCTTTCCTTCAACAAATCCTCGCTGTTGCATCCGTATCGCTGCTCGTATATGCAACAACAGGAGATTAAGGCCTGATTAGAGAAGCTTCTAACTGCTGCAGCTTTTCTTAGGATGAGAAGTTTCCCTAAACAGTTTAGTTTTTATCTAAATTTTAAAAAGTTATAGTTGTGGAATACAGAAAATAAACTAGAAGTCAGAAGCTGAAAAACCCAGTTTTTACAGATTCTTAGAAGCTGGCTACCAACTACTCCCTCATAGCTAGGGTTTGTTTTTTTTGGACCGAGTGAGTAGTTGTTTCTCATAAGAGCAAGAATAATAGTGGGCTATAAAAATGCTGAATGCTGAGGTGGATGAAAGAGGAGAGGAGAGAGATGAGAAGCGGACTGTAAGTTTATAACCGGCTTAGGCATAGGAATCAAAAAAAAATTTGTGAGACAGACAGGTGGACCATATGTTTACAGCGAAGAGCTAACCATTATATAAGTGAGCTGAGAGATATGCTATAAAGATATATACAGTCAGTAGATGGCTGTATTATTAGCCTTGCTCTAATCTTAAAAGTCTCCAAACATGCCCTTAATATTGGTGAACAGAATTTCTCGCGGTTGCTACGGGTAGGCGTAGGTGGTTACGTGGAGGTGTTTAAATAAAGAATAAGCTTTGACACATGACACGAGCAAAGCTTCGCGGTGGGCGCACTGTCACTATCGGGCTGCTCTTATCACCACAACTATGGGCCTGTTTGGATCTTCAGGCTATTAAGTATCTCTCCGAAATTTTACTATTTAGAAGTATTAAATATAAATTACTAACAAAACTCATTCCATAACCCTTAGACTATTTTACGAGACGTAGAGGTTATGGAATGGGTTTTGTCAGTATTATACGTTTAATACTTCTAAATAACAAGATTCCGGAGGGCTATTAAAACAGACCCTATACCGGAGTTTACTGCTCTCTCCGTCTCATAATATAAGGGATTTTAACTTTTTGTTTGTACTGTTTGACCATTCGTCTTATTTAAAAAATTTTAGAATTATTATTTATTTTATTTGTGACTTACTTTATTATCCAAAGTATTTTAAACACAACTTTTCGTTTTTTATATTTACATAAATTTTTTGAATAAGACAAATAGTCGAACAGTACAATAAAAATATTAAAATCTATTATATTACGGTACGTAGGGAGTATTAACTCCTACCGAAGTCAGATCTAAGAGTCCTCTGTTTCAACAAGCTGGTTCACTGACCTCCATTACTGGATTTATTTTATTCAACTTTCTTCTGAAATTTGTTTTCTCACAGTGACAGTCACTGATCTCACACACACAGCATCTCCTGAATCGGACACAATTCACCGACACAAGCAAACTCTGCTGCAGCACAGAGAAGTAGTACTAGTAGTAGGAGAAGGAGAAGGCACGCACCTCAAGATATACCTACTGTTTATTCCCTTGTCCTGCCACGTTGCTCCAAGAAGCAGCTCAGCTCGCCGTGCCCTGCAGCTCTACCGGCAGCATCATCATCACCTGTATCCCCGAAAGGCAGCTTCTTCCGGTTGTAGCTACCGAGCTACCAGTACTACCCACCCTGAGAGCCAAGAAATGGCGGCCTGATTGGGCCCCCCCGTGAGCTCCGAATCCGCCGGCGGCCAACTGCCGGATCTCCTCGCAGCCAGCGCGCCGCCGGGAGGGACGGAGATTGGCGGCGGAGGAGGGGAGGTGGCCAGGCCAGGTCAGGTGGGATCTCCGCTTGCTTCGCCGGCTTAGAAATCGGCATCTTTGTCTTGCAGATGTGAGCTTGCAAGTGTGGGGTCTCCGCGTCTTTTTCCAGGTTAGAAATGGCATGTTTTATGTTAAGTGAGAAAAAAAAAAGAAAAAAATCTTTCTTGGGCACAGACAAGTATTTATTCTTGCTATATCTGATCGGTTAATTCAGTTACCGTTGCTTAGTATGTCATGTCTTCTTGTTGAATTCAGAGAGTTCTGGTGAAATTTAGAAATTTTCGCATCAGTCACTGAGTGGCTAATTATGCATACTTTTCAGTTATCATATCAGCTCATAATCTTCCAATCCCCGCAAAAGTTTATATAAGAAATTCATAATATTCCAGAAAATGGATACTCTTGTAGTGCATAGAACAAATTTTGATCGTGATTTGTTATAGGTGGCAGGCATGGAGGTGAGGCTGCTGCTTCTAGTGTTCATATGTCTGCATGCTCTTCATTGGGCGGCTTCGGCTCAGCAGCCAGAGGAGGCGACGGTCATAGTTAAGGGATCGACAAAAATCGCTGAAACGAATAAAAATTATATATGTGCTACAATCGATTGGTGGCCACCAGAGAAGTGTAACTATAATCAGTGTCCATGGGGCCAATCGTCAATTCTAAACTTGGTATTGTTATGCTCTTCCCTTGGAGTAGTACTACTTTTATATGCTGTTATTGTGCATTGGTTCATGGGCTTACTTCTCATTTGGTGTTCCACCAACTGGTTCATGTAGGATTTGGATCATCCCTTCCTGGCTCAAGCCATTCAAGGTATGTTGTTGGATTTCATTAGGTGATTACTGCTTCCATATTAATCATTTCTGCTGGGTTTGTCTGGATTATCAGAGGAGAACTTTCGTATATAGGTGACTGATGCGGTAAAGACAAAAAGGAATTGCAAACACACATCTCTAATGCAATAAGTCCTTTTGTATTCAAACATTGTTGCAGCCTAGGAAGCACGTCTACTTTAGTTTGTAGTTTGCAAGAATGCAATTTCTACTTTTAGTCGGATCCCTATAAATTTTCCATTGCAAAGATTTTGTATACTCTCTTTTGAGATGATATTCCAAAGAAGCTCTTAAATCTTATTTCCTACTATCTGTGTTGTATCAATTCTCAGCAGAAAAAAATACTACTCAAAATCTGACATGATACTATCTGCGGCTGCACCATATCGGTGGATACAATTATGTTTATTTGCAGGATGCTTATTCAATTGCAATGATAAGTCAATTGATTCCTAAATGTCTCACGGTCTCTCTTTCTCTGTTCTCTCTGCAGCATTTGATAATTTGAGGATTAGACTGGGAGGCTCTTTGCAAGACCGAGTTGTTTATGATGTGGGTACAAACAGTCCATGCACCCCGTTCACAAACATGTCAAATGGTTTATTTGGTTTCTCAGATGGTTGTCTAAGCATGGATAGGTGGGACAAACTGAATGCTCTATTCCAAAAAACAGGGTGAGTATTTAACTACATGACTATTATGCATAAAAAACTCTCCCTAAAAAATTATGCATATTTTTTTTTCATTTTCTTCATGAAGTTCCAAAATCTTCTTTTGCATCAATCATGCAACTCATACTTGTTTATCAGAGCTAGCTAATGGGTGTTAAAAACATTTATCTCCAGTGCAATTATCACATTTGGTCTGAATGCGCTCTATGGGAGGTACAATGTCCGTCATTCTTTCTGGGCTGGCAAATGGAACTCTACAAATGCATATAATTTTGTAAAATACACAATCTCAAAGGGATATCCAGTTGACTCATGGGAATATGGTAATCTGTTGTATTATTTTTTTTTATACTTGGTCATTTAATATTGCATACCATTTATTCGGAGTTCTGGAACATGAAGTAAGCTGAGCGAATGTGAGCCTCAATAGTGCCATTTGTTGTTTTGTCAGGTAATGAACTGAGCGGGCATGGAATTGGGGCAAGAGTCGATGCTACACTGTATGGAAAAGATGCAATTGAACTTAAATCCATCTTTCAACAGTTGTACAAGGCACCACTCTCCCAGCCATCCCTGTTAGCCCCTGGAGGATTCTTTGATCAGCAGTGGTACACTCAGCTACTTCAGACTTCTGGTCATGGCGTTGTCAGTGCTTTGACGCATCATATTTATAATCTTGGTGGAGGTATGTGATATGCTACTTTTGCTCTAGTGGCATCTGAAAAATCGTTTCTGTGCTTCGATTCTGTAGCTTGACGTTTTGAGGGAATGATCAAGAATGTTGTAGGCAGGACTTTTACTTGTTTCACATTTTTCAATCATACTAATTCTCTCTAACTTTCCCAAAAAAAAGGGTTCTGTCCTGTTAAGCGATGAGTTGTGTTATGGTCTTTCTGAAATGCCAAATCATGAGTTTCTTGCAGGCTTTTATTCTTTTCTTACTCATGTTAAGAACATCTTTTGTGTTGGATTTGAGTCCTTTTAATTTGATCAGAAATATATAAGCGTGATTCACTGGAAATCCAGGTTATTTTATCATTATTAGTCCACTTTTTGTAATTAATAAGCAAAATTCATCAATGGCGACGCCATGTTTTCAGGGAATGATGCCCACCTTATAAGGAAGATATTAGATCCAAAGTATTTAGATCGTTCAGAAGATACTTATAGGGATATGCAACTCACCCTTCAAAGGCATGGAACATGGGCTTCTGCCTGGGTCAGCGAAAGCGGAGGTGTATTCAACAATGGCGGTGAACTTGTGTCAAACACTTTCATCAATAGCATCTGGTCAGCTCTCAATATTTTCTCATGAACTTTCACAATTACATGCGGTCAGACACCAAAATAAATTCACAGCTACACTCTAGCATCTTGTGGCAGCAAGAATTTGTGATGGTTTTTCAATGCAAACAGGTATCTTGATCAGCTTGGAATGGCATCTAAGTACAATACAAAAGTATTCTGCAGGCAGACTCTGATTGGTGGCCACTATGGTCTACTTGACACCCAAACTTTTTTGCCAAATCCTGATTACTATAGGTAAGGCTACATCTTTAGACTTTACTGCAGCATTTTACGGTACAAAGTTTTCACTGTTTAAACCTTCTTTTGTCCCCAGTGCTCTACTATGGCATCGACTTATGGGCAGGGAAGTTCTTTCAGTTGATATCAATGCGCCGCGTAAACTGCGTGCTTATGCTCATTGCAGGAAACAGCAGGTACAAATTGCACACATTTTTTTTTTCTTTTCTTGACTTCGCAAATTATGGCGTTCCTGTTACCGCTGACTGTTTTGCTATGACCGAAAATTGCCGTATTTCCATGTAAACATCATGTTAAATTCAAGTGAGGTAAATGTCTAGATTAGCCACTCTTCCATGTAAGAATCTGAAACAAATCTTATTTTCAACATGCAGCAAGGAATCACCCTCCTGTTGATCAACCTGAGCAATACCACCGGATACAACGTCACCCTCCAGAATGACATCAATGTCAGCCTTGACAAAACAGCCAGCCTTCATAAGCACAATTCTTTCTCACACAGCCTCAGAAGAGCGGTTTCATGGCTGGGGCGCAAGCCGTCAAGCGACGTCGCGAGGAGGGAGGAGTACCACCTGACGGCCAAGGACGGCGACCTCCAGAGCAAGACGATGCTGCTCAACGGCGCACCGCTGGAACTCTCGGACGACGGCGGCGTTCCGGCCATGAGCCCTGCGCTCGTTGCTGTCAACTCGCCAGTGTACCTGGCACCGACATCGATCGCCTTTGTAGTTCTTCCAATGTTTGAGGCCAAGGCCTGTTCTTGAGTGATCAATCTTTGCCTTCTTGTTGAGTATTACGCCCTTAGAATGTTCCATTTGTTCTTTTCTGGTTTAAATAGCAAAACCCTTGGAATGTAAGCCTTTAGAATGTAAAAGAATGGAGTGTTCCATTTGTTCGTTTTCTGGTTTGAATAGCAAAGCCTTTAGAATGTAAAAGAATGCACCAAAACGCTTCGAATACAAGAAGGATCACAAGAATTTACCTTAGAATGCATAGAACGATTACAAGAATTTAAACATATTGTGAGTAAATTACAAGAATGTAAACAGATTTTGAGTAAATAACAATTGAATTGTGAGCAAAATTTTTGAAGTTTGGAATTGTTGGGGCCTTTCCTGATAGGAAAAGCACCCTCCAAAAATAAAGGTATGCTGCTTAATGTGGCGCGCACACGGTATTCTTTAGTAAAAGGCGAAAGAATAGTTCGCTTTGTGTTCACCACGCAGCTCCATGCTCTACACCGACTGCCAAGGCCACCTATTTGTACACCTCCCAGGTCATCGCTTCTCGCTTGGCAGTCGAGGTGGGACTAAAATCTGCTAGTTCTAGTAGTGCTTCCGTGACGCCGAAATCATATTGGGCTGGGCTAGCAGGCCCATTTTTTTAGTGCGTTCAAGGGGGACGCAGGTTGAAACTCCGAACACAGACCGGATTATTTATTTATTTATTTTTCAAACGAGACGAGGAGGGGTTAGAGATTGTCAGATTGTTAGGTCATTTTAATCGCGATTCGAAAGATAGGTCATTTTAACAAACCCTCAGGGCTGGATTTATTTTGAACCCCCTAAAGTTGGAATTATTTTTTGTTTTGGATTGGGGTTAGAGATTAATCAACGAGGATTAAGGAGGGAACTGAATTTTAATCGCGAATCCAAAGGGTCGGTCATTTTAACTAGTCAATGGGGTCGGAGATTAAAATTTGGACCCTGCAGGACGAACAACTTTCGCTCAGTTTTGTTTAGCCCTTTTTTCCCTTTGAATACGTAAACATTTGTCCGAAAATTATCAGCAGCAGCACTCTCAGTGCTGTCTAGGCTAATAACGTGTCATGTTACAAGTCAATAGAGATGCGTGCACATCACATGTACAAAAGCGTCTGCGTTTGTGAACAAAAAAACGTGACGTTCGAATCGAGCTAAAATCTGGGCAATGATTCGTAGTGCCTCAGTTCCGTAATCGGGAAAATCAACACAAATAATCTTGAAAGAATTATCTGCACATTTTCAATATGTCAACAAGTGTAACAATGTCCTGTAGGTTACTCACAAACAATGGCATCTCTACTACAATCATCTCCAACCTACCAAAGCAACCACAAAACTAACAGAACAAAATTTCAAGGACTCGAGTATATCAAGAAGGAAAAAAAGAATAAAATGAGGGGGAAAACATATAAACTCTCGCGACCTCATAGTGGCTGCCTTCTCTTACTTCGCCATGATCAATCAATCGATCGATCGATCAATCTGTGCTACCCTCCGCTGCATTATTCTGCGGTCAAGGATTTAGCCCAATCCCACAGAGGGAGACTTCACCAAGCTATCCTTCGCAGTTCATAGTGTCGAAAAGAATGATGCGCCAATATGATACAGATGAAAAGAATCGTGTAGCCATATATGATACAGATGAAAAGTCTCGAGTATTTGCATGCCAGTCGATCCAGGGCACATAGTCAGGTATGTTCAGTGCTGATTGTGTTCTGGTTGTTAACGAATTGACCAATCTTCCCACCATCCAACAGCAATCAGCCTCTCCAGTGAACAAATGAATCACAACCGGTATGATATACTCCAATGCGCCTACCCCATTTCCCAGAAGTCACTCTTTATCATACTGGGGCTCCAAAATATGGCAGTTTCTAATAAAGTCATTGGAGTAATTTACGTGCTTTGTCCAAAATGGTTGTAGGTTCTTAAAAGCAATGTCTAGCCATGGCTTGCACTGGCCATTGTAGTGGATCACTGCAGATCTCCTAACACCCTCAATGTCTGTATTTTCTTGGTATCCTAGGCCAAGCATGTGCCAAGATGGGTCTATGCCATGCAGGTGGCCCCTGAATGCTATTAGCGCAGGCGGCAAAGTGCCAAATTTCCAGAGAGTAAGACCAGATTTTAGATTCTGCAAAAGAAGCAGAGGTTATTATGAAATTAAACAAAGACATAGACAATGCCATACTGTTCACTTTTCAGCATTATAAAATTACCATCCTGAGGTATTTACAAAGATGAAACTAAAATCTTCTCTATGTCAGTGGCTAGCAATACTTTTAATATAGCTTAATTGCTTAGGTCTATTTCATATAGCACATAATGGCAAATATAAACCAGGTAGAATCCTAGCAGTAATGGTATTACCATTATGATCTTGTTACACATTTTAGCACAATAAATATACACGGATAAGTGAGAATATATGTGGCGGGGTGTGTTTGTGTTACTGGCAGCAAAAATGTCAGAAGCACACCAGTAAAAATATTTTAATACAATGTTGGCTGCCTAGATTCTGTAATACATCAGATGAAACTGTACAAGAAATATACAAAAGTTATACCAAACAATTAAGCTCGTAATACTCCGAAGAATATCATTGACTGCTCTGTTATGGGATCTAGATTTTAGATTAGCCGTCACTTTCAAGAAAATTCTCTAATAGACACATCAGCTAAATCCCAGTTTAACCTGTTGGAGGTTCTGGTTTGGAGGTCGGAGTCCTTATATATTCTTAAATCAGGTCTTATGCGCATGCCTACTGTACATATGAAAGTTTCACTTGCAATGAACTTTAACTATTCATCAGTATCAATATTACTTTGAAGCTTCTTGATCATAAAACTTCATCTACATGAGGAACCATTCTAAAATTCTACATGTCGAATAGGTACATCCAGAATAGTATTGTTGATCTCAAAAGCAGCAGAGGATAAATTTTGGAAACAGAATCTTAACTAGAAGCAAGCCAGGTGAAAGAAAGTTCAAGACTTCCAGCACTTAACAAAACAACTACCTTATGCCAAGTAAGACAGATAAGGCACTTTTTTCATAGCACTGATGCTTAGTGATCAAAGCACCCATCTGATTAATGAGAGAGAGATTATTGTAAGGACAAAAAAGGTTACCTCTTTCAACCAGAAATGGTATGTCTCTCTGATGTTTGTCTTCCTCCAAGCTGCCAAGTCAAATATATTCATCCCATATGCCCATGCACATTCATCTGGGTCAAGACTCCGAGCTATCACAGGGTGGGAAAAATTGAAATATGTCCTGAAGCGCTTAGACATCACCCAGTTATCTTCTCCTCTGCAGGTCTCCACAGCACCATTCACCTTCCCTTCGAGATTGATCTTCCAAAGGGGAGACAAATCACGCTGAATAACAATGTCGTCATCAAGAAAGACCACCTTGTTGAGGTTCGGAAAAAGCTGTATAAATAAATAATATCATCAGCTAAAGAAAGATGGGTAGGCCATATCTTTCATTTGTCAGTAGCTATAAAAGTAACACAGCTATTATCCAGTTTCAGCCCATTCTAATTTATTGATAACATGGATAGCCCAAAATAAAAATAATGGTTTAATCAGATATCAAGGTTATTTTGCTTAGTGATTGCATAACCTAATATTTTCAAATCAAAGCATATTCAAAATATTCAAGTTATCCAAGTAAGGACCACTTTTTTTCTCATTTAACTGTAGACTTTCCACTAAGTTCCTTTGTCCTGTGTAAGAAAGATTGCACCATGACATTTCCAAGCTCAATTAATCATCTGATGCCTCCAAGCAGACATTTGCACAACCTAATGCACTCTGTAAATGTGTATCATGACCAGGGGATTTTCACAAAACTGAAATGTCTAAACTGGCAAAATCCTCCAAACATAGAAAATACTAAATAAATTGACATTCCAATGGACCATAATGATGAACTATTATACCGCAATAGAGAATATTGAGGACAAAGTACCTCAGGCAAATAAATGCGGAGATGGTTAAGCAGGGATATGTATTTGGGACTTCGAGCCTGCAGCTTTGAAGCAAGCACTCTCGGACTGTCACTTGCACTAGAAACTGCCCCATGATCTCCATGGTAGTGATTTCTGACTCCACGATGGTTTTCTATAGCCTCTAGTACTGGAACATTTTCTCTCGTCAACCAATCAAACTGGTGAACACCTTTCACTTCAACTATAGCAGGTGATATAGAATTAAGAGCAAACCAAGAATGCATCCCCGGATACGTTTTCTTATCAGTAATAACATGAAATACTACTTTATGAGGTACTGACGAAGATCGGACAGTTGAGCTCACAACAACTGAAGCAGCAAGGATATTATCACTGGCTAGAATGTAATGTTGGAATGAATTATCAGAAAGTAAAGGTAACAGTTCAGGTGGTGGCAACTGTTTCCGAGCATGAGCATTTGAGGAATATTCATCAGTAAGACGCAGAGACAGGCAATGTATGCCCTTGGGAATAGCAGTTGCAGCATAATGTTTATATAATTGCTCAGCCAGCCTTAACTTCTTTACTTCCTTATCCATGTTTTCCATCTACAAAGAAGCACATAAAGTGATCAATATATTTCACATGCAGGATGCAAACATCAGAGTGCCTCATCAGGGTTAACAGTATATAAGACATGAATAAGCTATGTGGTGCCACCAAAGCCAAGTTCAAAATTCTAGCGACCAGTATGACAGTATCAAATGACCACCAGCAGCAAAACTGCAAAATACATTAGGAGCAGAATCACATGCTCCAAAAATGTTCGGCGTGAGAAGTGTGTAATGGAAATTTTATACCAAAAATGTAAAACGTGAGATGTGTGTAATGGAAATTACGTACCAATAGCTGCAAGACATCCCACTATAAAACACAAGCGAAATAATTTCTTTCAAAAAATAAGGGTACAACAAGTATATCATCCCTACCAAAAACATTTCAAAACAAAATGTTGCTACAAAGTCATGGTTCATAAGCAAAGGTCACTCTTGTATCACTCTCTCCTTCAAACTAATTTTAAGGCCCATCTGGGTGGCTGAGCGGGCATAATTGGATATCAGGCACTTGATCTAAATATCTAATTCCTCATGCAGCTGTTTATCATGAATTAATAATGCATTATTTTCCTATAATTTGTCCAGGAACACAAAGACTTCAGACAATATGCTACTGTCAACTACAAAATGTGCATCACAAAATCAATTTGGTTTTAGAAGTTAGCTGCTTTAATGAAAGAAGTTATGCACCACTAAGTTTTCAAAGAAAAAAAAACCTTTGATTGTTAGTTCCATACCGTAGCTTTCAACCTAACAGCAAATGTTCTAGCATCGTAATGGCTATCCTTCATCTCCAGAAGAAAGTCCCTGAATGATTCTGGTATTCTTTTATCATCAGGAGATTCTTCATTGTTAACCTGATCAAAAATCCTATACAGATCTTGCACCAGCCTCTGTGCATATTGAGTAAGAAGTCAATACATTTTGCATTTTCTTTAATAGAAATGGTAAAACACAGATCATGTTTTACCTACAAATAGAAGCACAGGAATCAAGTAAATTACCGTAGAATCACCCCCCTGCCTACCAAGGAAACTAGGCCCTATTCGCCTCCCCAAGCAATCTGCAAAACAAAAAATGCAATACTTAGAACAAATTGATGCATCAAGCAACTGAATTGCAAATATCAGTTTGAGAGGTGTATAACCTGTCTAAGGTATATAAACAGCATTCAAACTTATATTACAGAAATCTCTACATTCAAGGAGACAACTGCTAAGTCTAGCACATAAGATAGCAGCTTTTAAATCCCAATAACTGAAGCATCAAACATAAACAACATGGTTGCTTGGGCTTGGTGACAACATATTTATAGTGAAAGAGTAGGAGAGAACTGTTAAGTGATCCTGATTTAGTAATTTATAAAGTAAGAGTCGGGTGGCCAAGAATGTTGCTGCCATAGGCGCAGAAGCAAAGCAAATTATAAGTTCAACAAATCAATCAGCCAGGTGCATCAAGGGTGTTGCATTGTTTCTCTAGGTTGCATTACTTGCATATCCATCCCCAATGTCCCAATTGTTTGCGATTTTGTGTAAGCTAACCCTCTAAGCAGTTACAGCACAGGATAGTGTTTCTACTCCAGTTTTGCAAGATTCAGCGCAAAACCAGGATAAAAGAATACTTCCAAATCAACATCGCAGCTGATAGCACTCATTCCAGATGTTCGAAAATTAGCTGAGTTCGAATCATACATTTTTGGTCAATACCAGAAAATCAGCTGCCCGGGATCCAACAAATAACTCACCAGCAAGAGCTGAACCATAAACTCGAATCGTCTAACTCTCATGTTTCCAGTTCAAATCACCCATAAACAAGATCGCATAACCTGATACCTCGAATCCAGCTCAACAAACAAGTCTATCAGAGAGCCAATCACGCGTTTTCAGCAGGAAATCTAGACAGGAAGTCGGGGAACCATCTCCACGGACCTACATTCCCACCGACATCGCAAAATCGCACGCCCAAGAGCACTAAGATCCGAGATTCGCCGCCCCCCAAAACGAGCCAAATCAACAACCCAACAACCCTCTGCAACCAAGCCCAGAAAACGCCGCCCCAGATCGCGGGACGCCGATCTTACCGATGGAGGAGCACTTGCTGCCGTCGGCCTCGAGCGCCGGCACTGCGGCGAGGATGAAGGCGAAGGGCAGGAGGCAGCCGAGCGCCACGACGGCCGGGAACGCCACGGCGCGCCAGTACCACCCCGCCCCCCACCACCCACCGCCACCGCCACCTCCCCCTCCCCCGCCGCCACGGCGGCCCGCGCCCGGCGTCACCACCCCCTGCAGCGCGAGCGGCGGCGGCGGCGGGGGCGGCTGCGGCGCCACCCGCACCTTCATCGAGTCGACGACGCCATTGCTGCTCGAGATGGTGATGCTGCGCATGCTCGGCGAGATCCGCAGCTGCATCCTCCTCCTCCCCCGCCGACGACGGGAGCTCCGACTCCGGCTCCGGCGACGGCGACGGCGACGGCGGCGGCGGCGGCCTAGGGTTCCGGCGACGGCGGCGAGGCGGTGGCATTGGGCTGAGACATGCTAATCGCACGGGTGGTGATACTAAATACGCAACCAAAATAACACCAAAAAAACTAAAAAAGAGATGGGAATAATAATAATAACAATAATAAATGGAATAATGCAGGGCGCCGCGAGCGAATTCGGGATTAGCTCGGGGGCCTAACAGCTAATTTGGCGGGGGATTTTGGGGGCTCTCGCCTCTGGAGCTCGAGAGATCGGGGGGATTTTCGAGGAGGGGAAGAAGCGGATGGAGTGTGGAGGAGGGCGGCGGCTATGGCTTCTCCTTCTTTTTTTTTTTTTTTCTTGCTTGCTTCCCCCTTCCCTCTTCCGGCCGCGAGGAGAAAGAAAAAAAAAAGAGGAGAGAGAAAAAGAAGAGAGGTGATTTCGATTGGTTGTTCATTTCTTTCTTCTTCAGCTCTTTTTTTAAAAAAAAAAGTTTGTTTTTACCCTCCTTTTCTTTTATTTTTTGAAATATTTTTTTCCTAAGGAGGTGTTGTTTTATAGACTTTTAGTTTAGATAGTTTATAAATATATAAAAATCAACTTCAAAATTAAATTTAAAAATTCAAATTTTAGTTTGTGCTTTGGTTTATTAAGGTAACCAATGGGACTCGGAATCGCTAGGCGGTTTTATTGTTTTGGCTTGATATTGGGTTGTTGGTGAGGTTTCTTTTCTGCAACAGTGGTTAGCGTAACTTATTTTCTATATGACTAATTGAAGCAATTCGAACACATATGTAATTGAGTTATGTATAGCATAGTATTTAACATGATTTAATTTGTTTATTAAACATTAAACATGGTAATTCCTCACAAGTCACCTCTTAAATCTTGAATGTGGCAATAGCATCTAACGTAATAGAAACCTGGTGCTATAGCAAATGTATTGAATATAAAGGTGGAATTGCCATTCTAAATAGCCATACGAAAGCTTAAAGATCAAAACATAATGATGCGGGGTGTTTGGTGAGGTTTTTATTCCATAGCAATGGATTGCTTAATTCATTTTCTAGACTAGATGAAAAGGGTGTTTGTAAACATGCATTCAGTGTAATTATATAGCATGATGTTGTTCTATTCATATTTCATTTCTTTATTAATATATAAATTATTTCAGAAACCCCAACTAGATGAACATTGTTATTTCTCGTAAGTCATCTCTCGCTTTTCTCACACGCGTATTTTTAAAAAATTATATATGAAAGTTTTTTTAAAAAAACTATATTAGTATATTTTTCTAACTTTTATTAACTAATACTTAATTAATTATATATTAATATTAATGAAAAATCTTGCTATAGAGCAACGTTCTGACCCAATTGGTTTGAACTCAGCTCAAGCCATTGACTCTCGCGTTCCCAATTGACGTTCTGGCCATCGCCACTGGGCGCGACTTGGCGTCACTGCTCCCGATCCGATCCTTCCAATCCCCACCCACCGATCTTTGAATTGAACGGTTCCACTCCGACGACGCACTGAGTGAGATTCGTCGTCTCCGACGTCCATGGAAGGAGATGCAATGGAAGAAGAAAGAAACCAACGTACGGAGAGAGAAGGAGCAGAGCAGAGCAGGTGGGACTAAACAATCAAGGCGTTGAAGCTTTCAGAGCCCTCGCCTCTCCGACAGCTACTCCTCATCAGCCGCTGCCAAGACGCGCACGCACGGCACATCCGCCCGTACTTTCGTTTTCGTTTTTCTCCCTTTCTTTCTTGTTCACTTTTTTTTTTCATTTTTTCCTCTCTTTTTTTCTCTTGGTCTCCGTCTAGTGATTAAGCTTCTAGCTTTTTTTAGAGAGAGAAGGGTATTTTTTTTATCATGACTCAACATCCAACCAAATATATACACCCGTTTGAATTAGTACTTTAGCCTCGCAAACAACCGCTCTTATGAAAATTTAAACTCAGGACCTTAAATTATTACTCGGGTCAGTGAAGCTTGCAATTGGTGGTGGTTTAATTACGTTTTGCTGTTGCTGTTACTGCTAATGCGTTGTGAAAAACGTGGCGATTATTTGCACCGACAGTTTCGGGGTAGAGTGAGTCATTGTTTTCCTTTTTCTTTTTTTTGGTTTGTTGTTCTGGAGATCAAGGAGCTGTATGTTTCGTGAGAGCTCAGAGTTTGACTTGTGAGTGGAACTTCTTACCTAAGTTGAGCGTGCCATTTTGTTCTGCTCATTTACAGGTTGCGATCCCATATCACTAAACTAATGGAAGGATTTTGTGTGTGTACTGAAATATAATACTTCATCCATATTTAAATATGTGATGCGGTTGACTTTATTCGGTTCAGATATTTGAAATTTTGACCATGAGTAGCTCTTAAGATATTTAGTTTGAAAATATAAAGATCTAGATTTTTTTTATAAATACTTTTATAATGTTACAATTTTATTAGGTTTTATCGTTATATTCTAATAGAAAAATAGTGATCAAGGTTGCACATCAAATATCGAATAAAATCAACAGTATCATATATTTAAATACAAAGGTAGTAAGAGACCAGAATAAATGTTGAAAATGGTCTTTTCATGATCTTTCAAAAAAAAGTTTTTTCCCGGGAAAAAAAATCAAATGGCTATTTGTCAGTGACAAAAGTATAGGTGGTCTATCATATCTTGCTGAAAATATTATCAAAATGTGTAGTACGAAGTAAGAACACATGAGATAATTGAGTGAATTCTAGTGCTGATTATTTACTTAATTCTCCCCTTTGCTCACTGAAGGAGTGGGGTCCAAGTTAGTGACCACCTAACCTTTTTAAAGAAGTGGCATCTAGGTGACTTGCATGTCTTCATCTACATGCTGCCATGCCATTCTCTCATGAGCTCTCCCAGCAAACAAAAAAAAAGAAAGAGAAAAAAAGGAAGAAGGAAGAGAAGCTGAAGCAGATATCTTGCCATTTTATATTTGGGATAATGCAGTGCTCAATTGGTGCAAATTACAAAGTGCATGTCCCTCCTCTTCTGAGCACTCAGATCTAGCTAATCAGATTGGGGTTGGCTAACCACGTGCTTGCAGCCTAAAATACAGTGTCCTTTGGATTCTTTGTTATACTATAGCATTGCTAATTGTGCTACTACTATATGATAATACTACCATCACCCCACATGCAGTTACAGTATCCTGTTCCTAATTTTCTTTACTTGGTAAAACTTCTTAATTTTTAACATCAAGTTGATGTGGTCTCAACTCTACTTTTGCTCACTTGAGTAATGAGCTCCAAATGTAGTGACATTTCAGTACTGAACAAGTGATTCTGGGTCCATTGCTTTCACTGAACCTTTAAAAAAAACAGATAATCAATGAACCTTAAAAATAGTGTTTCACAAATTCAGTGACATGGAATGGAACGAATTCAATATTCTTCTTCGTCCCAGGGGAGGTCGGCCGTTAGGTTTGGTGGAGGTGGTTTTGGTGATAGGTGGTTTGGTAGCACTTATGGTGTTATAGAATAGAGCAGCAGTGTCACAGGTCACTTGGAAGATTGATGAGCTTTTTGTATATAGCTCATTTATAGATTCTTTCCTGAGTTATGTAAATTATTCCTCCTAATTTTGCTCTAAAGGTTTTATTATTATTATTATTATTATTTTGGAAAGAGCATCATCAGTAGAGTCCAGGTTTGAGCTGTTCTCTGAACAACTCCACAAACCATACCAAACCTCAAGAATGGATTAAAAAAAGCAGAGTTCTTCAGATAAAGGGATGATGGTCTGGATAAAGGAAATGTCATTCATTTTGTCATGTTCAGAGAAACATCCGGATGAGCAGAATCAAAATTATGATGAATGCTGGGACTCACTCACTCACAGCCTTGGACCATCCATGGGGTTTGGTTTGGTTGCCTTGGTGATGCCTTTTGGTTTGTGTTTTGGTGAAATAAACAAACAGTGGCAAAGCTGCTGCATCTGCATGCTCCAGCACCCCAGGTGACCCATGCATGCAGAGGCACAGCTTGGCTTGTGCCATGTACTCATGTGTGTGTTCTCTGATTGATTCTTTGCAGAGAGGGCAAAAGAAAAACAAGTGGCAAAAATGACAGGCTCCTCAGGCTACAGGAATGGGAACCATTATACTATATTAGTAATTTAGTATCATACACCCAAGAACAGGTACAGTGCTACTGTATTTTTAACTGTTTACATTTTTTTTATGGATGAAAGATGGGCAGGTAGCAGCAGAGAAATTCAGACGGCATGTTTGTTCATATCTCAGCTTCTTCAGAAAATGCAAAGGAGGAGAAAGGGGAGTGTTTCTTCAGATTTTAATAAGGTGACAATTGACAGCTATAATGGAAGGAACATAACCACACAAAAATCTTAGCAGACATCACCCCCTAACGGTGTCGGTGAACCTAACACCTCAACACTGCCCTAATTTTCTAAATTTCTATTTTATGTAAAAGAGATTTTCCTGAACCTTGCAATTAGATATGATCCATGGATACATAATCATATAATCACATATTTTTCTCTTTCAAGATTCAATCATGCAACATCAAGTAACTGTTCATTTTGCAAGTACTGAACATCTTGCAAAACCAGTGTAAAAGCCTGCACAATTGACTATCCTGCAAAGTATGATTGAGCCGCTAGTCATTAGATGGGCCACATGCCTGAGGGCAGCATCTGAAGAATGCAGGATGTGTCACAAGCCTCTGGCACTGTGGTATGAACATGGCTTAGCTATTTGTTCATATTTTGAAACAGAAAATTTCACTTTGCTCATGAAGCATTTGTCTTCAGTGAGTTCTTGCCCTTTTTAATCATAGGTGGTGAATGTTTCTCCATGTGCAGATGTGCTTGGAAGCATGGGAGACTAGGACATCTCCAAGTCTGAAACATACTACTCCATGGGAGTAGCTCATATGATCCAGCAAAATATAGCACAGGCTTTGCTTACATGGGAACAGCAAAATAGCACAAACAAGAACCATTTTGGGGGTGAACACTGGACAGTGACACTTCATGTGGGGAGAAGAACTGAAGAGAAAAGAAAAGAAAAACTTTGCTTGTGGCAAACAGATCAATAGTGCGGGGGCTAAACACACAGCAATTCAGAGAACAGGACAGGAACTTTTCATAGGGTACAAAATAACAGTGTTGGATTTACATTGGCAGTACATTGGTTCCAGCAATGCAGCAAACATTTGGCATCATGTACCAAGGTATTGGATAGGGTGGCAGCACAATCTAACCATGCTACATTGGCGACATCAATCAGGACAAGTATTTTACATTTCATCAAACCTATTTCATATCCTTTATTTACTAGCAACAACATAACCCTTGAAAAAGCATCATAGTTTGAGCTTGAAAGGGAGCAGAGGTACCAGATGCAGTATGGACCACTCATCCCAGCAGAGGTGTCATGCTAAATGGTGTAAGAAATGCATGTGCCCTTGACAGTATTCCTTACTGCAACACTCATCCAATCAAACTGAGCTTATAAACATGTCAGTTTTTTTTTTCTGCACTGGAGGCGCCTGGAGATGACATGGTACTAGACTGCTAGTTTGTACTCCTACACCACACAATTTTTCCTAGATTTCACTTCAGTTTTTTTTCCTCATCATGAGTGCATGGCCCAATTCTTTTTTATATATAATTAATCTCTTGTAAAATTGTTTTTAAAAAAACATTTATTTTCTGGCTTTTTTTTCTGTAGATATGAAATTGAAAGGGTTCAAGAGCGTTAGCTCATAATAAGAGTGCTCCCTCGTATAGGCAGATCCAGCCTGTTATTATTGGCATATTCTCCTCCCCACATGCCTATGATTTCGATTAGTCATGGCCCTAAATTTGCTTCCAAAAGGCCAGATCATGTCCAGTGGTATAAGAAAAAATATCATTGAGCACACTGGTTACATTACACCAGGACTGTCGGTGCCATGCAAATGTGCTGGCAATACAGCTGAACTGCATCTCCATTACACAGTAGTACTAAGTTACAAGAAATGCAATACAACCTGTACACTCATCTAATGAAAACATACTCTTGGATGACAGGATAGCAGCAGTGCTCTGAACTTTACAATTTTTTTTTCTTTTTCTGGTTTGCAAGTGGCCTTTTGTGTGTGTGAACTTGTCCTCGAACAGTGCTGTGAGAAACACAGTGTCTGTACTACTGATACATATATCGTATATATCCTAAAAACATGCATACATTTTTGTTGGTGCATGCTGAGGAGATGTAGAACGGTAGCCGCTCTGCTATCGTCACAGAATAAACAGTTGTTAAACTAAGATGTCAGCATCAGGTAATTCAAGCACCTTGTGCGTTCCTTTTGATCTGCTTCCTGGTCTAAATTGGTTTCCTTCAATGTACCTGCATCAAAAAAAAAAAAAAGTGCGCGCCTAAGTAAACCTAAAACAGAGCAGATTCAAGTATGAAATAATAATGTCGTGAGAGTAGAAATTCTAAAGCCAGCTTACAGCTCCTTCAAAAATGGATGTTTGTATAATCCTTCAGGAATCCTCCCAATGAAGTTGTTATTGTCCAAGTATCTGTAAAACCATTGTAAAATGAGACATATGACATATCAGACCCAAGCTGATCAAATATTTCACTTTACATAAATATAGAAATCGAAGCAGTAAAGCTCACAAATAGGTCAATCTTGGAATATGAACTAGCTTTGGTGATATCGATCCAATCAGCCTATTATTAGACAAGTGCCTGCAGAGTATACATATGTAAAAGAATGACGTGATGGTTACAGGGTCTTGATACAGTGTTGACAGCAAAGTTTAAGAAAACTTACAGTATCTCGAGGTTTGTCAAATTTGCAATCTGGTCTGGCAGAACGCCAGTCAAATCATTATTGTTAAGATACCTGTAGAACACAGTTTACAGTAAGCTTAGGAAGACAGCATTTGCCATTCAGGAGAGAAGGAATGGATATGGTAGCTTGTAAAAAATCTGCTTACAGATTTCTGAGGGAGGGGAAACCATTCCCATTGCCAATTAAATCCCTGAGGGTGCCTATCAAGTGGTTGTTACCAACATCCCTGCAAAAATGGAATTCAGCATTCAGTAAGACAACTCAATAGACAAGCATGTCAATAGTTGGGGGGCAGTAAAAGGATCTGGGATGGATGTTTACAGGTGACGAAGGTTCTTGAGAGTTCCAAGTTCAGGAGGGATCCTCCCAGTAAAGCGGTTCTCATGAAGATACAGATAGCGCAGTTCTGGTAGGTTTGCAAGCTCCACAGGAATTTCACCTTTGAAGTTATTGAAGCTCAAATATCTGCATATTTTCAATGGCAATTAGAGGCACAAAAAATGAAGTATTATTTCCATATAAACTCAAGAATTCCAAAAAGAAAAAGAACTTACAAATGTGTCAGTTTCTTCAGTTCACCAATTTCAGGTGGGAGCACATCCTGAAGCTTATTCCACCTCAGGTTCCTAAGAACATGAGACAATTTGATTAGCTGAATAGAATCTGTACTCAAGAACAGGCAGCTATCTAGCCAATAACCAACATAGTAATATTGATTCAATAAAGTATTATCTGAGGCTGAGGAATAAAGAGCATAAACAAGTATGGTTTATGCATCACAAATTAAAATGTTTTCCAGAGCCAGTATCTATTCTCAGGATGACAAGCATATCTTAATCTAGCTCTGCATACACAAAGACAATCCATACTTACAATATCCTGAGGTGTTTCAGCCGTCCAATCTGTGGGGGAATGGGCCCTGTCAACTTGTTATTGTGTAGATCCCTGTAGTTGGAGTAGTCATTATTCACATGGTTTAAAGGATTGCTTAAATATGCAAGATATGGTCAAATTACAAAGATACTTACACCCTTTAAGGTACTTGTTTTATAGAAGAATTGGTCTTGTATAGTTTTTTTGGGAAAATAAAATACTACTCAAATATATCCGCTGCAATATGCAAATGGAAGAAACTGTTTGTACATAGAATTCTGCAACTCAAGCAATATAAAAGCTCCATATTTTATAAGCTGAAGTGATTTAAAGAATAAATTAATTCTTCTATTATGGCTAATGTTCTCTCTAAATCCATTTTTCATGACACAGCCTATTACATGGAAACATAAATTTACAAGAGCGCATACATCTGCACAGATGTGTTCTATTGTAATTTCGCTGATGGTTGTACTAAAACTCTAAAAGACCAGAAACGTATAATTTATTATCGTTGCAAAGAAGGTAACTAATTAGACAATAACATTAACTCCACTCAGGTTGCACCAAATAATTACAAAGTACCAACACATGCACCTCAAGATAATTGTACATAATACGGGAACAAAGCAGTGGTGACAAGGAAAACATACTTACAATCTTTTTAAATCCAAAAGGTTTGTAACTGCTGTAGGGAAAGGACCGACTATTGATACAGCATAGACTTCACTGAAATAAGATAAGCAATATAGTTACTCAGATTTGTACATCAACAAACATATAATATAGCTTAACATAAGTTGCATGATTTTGCGGTTAATAGAGTTGAGATCCATATGCAGCAGCCATTGGTATTAGAACAGTTAAGAATTATTCTTGCCAACTATTTCAAAGCATTTACAGAAAAGAAATTTAAGGAACGAAATGGCATCATGTAAGAGGATTTTCTAATCCATTTTATGGCCTCATACACCAAAGCTTTATATCTGGCATACACAAGAAAGCATGGTCAGGTACAGTTCTTCAGGTTGAGGTTGCATATTTAAGACTCAGCAAGAAACTATTAAAATTATGAATTTTGTGTAGCTTTGAGCCTTTTACTAAGATTCCTCAGACAGCTACAGCATGAAGATAAAGGACTTAATCAGCTAGTTTCCACATCAAATCAGCAAGCAAGAAATATCATTGCACTTTTAATTAACTAGGGAGTAAAAGAGTGTTTCGGATGTTGGAGCAGCCAAGCAAGACAAAAGTTTTGACCTTGGAGACCATAAGTGACAAATGTTTTTCCCCACTCGGAAACAATCTATCTACGAGCAGATTTGTATTCTTTCACATAGAAAAGGCAATACATAACAATCTAAAAATCCTTACAGATCCTTATGTATGTCAGCAGAAAATTTTAAGATCAAGAAATTGAAGACGTGTTTCTTACAGTTCGGTGACAACTCTGTAATCTCCTTGCTGAGAACAGGTCACACCAGACCAGGGGGGCAGATCACCATGCCCGCAAGGGTCATCACCAACCCATGAGTAGACAACTCTCCATCCTAACGAAGATTTGATCTCATTCAATGCTTTCACTGCAGCATAAAAAAATTGTTTTCTTTCAGTCGGTTCCAACATTCTACGAACCATGAAATTACTCAAAGGCCGCCAAACATTGTTAAGTCAGACTAATATCCATGTCTCTATGAAGAGATAAACCTCTCCACCTGATGCAGTGTCAGTGTGGAGCCTAATTAGTATACAGCTAGGAAATGGCAAAACTAGATAGTCACATGTATACAATCACAGAGTAATTTAGACATCTAAGACACAAGCCAACAACAGATCCCAATGCTACACACCCCAAATGAGGCAGCTAACCGATCGAGCAGGTGCCCAATTCACAGCCATGAGCATAAAAGAATGCAAGGCACCAGATGGTCAGATCTCCAGCAGGGAACGGCCAAAGAAACCAAATCTTTCCCAAATTCCATGTCGCGGAATCGCGCATCACGAGACCAGTATCACTCGCTCAATTCACGGGGGGAAAAGAAAAAAAAAAAAAGAAGTGCAGAGAAGGATGAGCGGAGCAGCCAGCTACGTACCGTCCCTCTTGACCGTCTTGCCGCTTGCGACGCCGGCCAGGACGAGGAGGAGGAGGAGGAGAAAGAGCGGGCGGACGGGCAAGAACCGGGGGGCGGCGGCGGCGGCGGCCATGGACGTGTGGGGAAGCTGCGGCTCCGCGCTAGGATGGACAGTAGCGGGGCGCGCCGCGGGAGACCATATGAGAGAGAGAGAGAGAAGAGGAGAGGGGGAAGGTGGCGCCGCGGCGGGGGCGGGGTTGGGGATGGAAGTGCGGGAGAGGGGAGTGGAGTGGAGTGGAGTGGGCGGATGGGCACTCGCACTCCCCCCGCACAGCCGCACGCACACTGACTCGCTGCCTGCCGCGTCGGTGGGTTGGCCGGTTGGCCGCCGCGCACCGGGACTGCGACGACTGGAACGTGGAGTGTCGCCGAACCGGAGCGGAATACAGTATTTTACTCCATCCATCCAAAAGAAAATAAACCATGGCTTTCCGTGTAACGTTTGATTGTCTGTATTATATAAATTTTTTTTATTATTAATATTTTTATTGTTGTTAGAAGATAAAGCATGATTAATACTTTATGCGTGCTTTGTCTTTTTAATTTTTTTTCAAATAAAACGGACGGTCAAACGTTGGACACGGAAACCTAGGGTTTATCTTTTTTTTTTGAGACGGAGGGAGTAGGTATGTGGTAGAGCTCTAACCCCTAAATTTAGCTTTACAATGTGGGTTTAGAGTGGAGTTATGGAGCAGTCGAAACCTAGCTCCACTTCTCAGTTCATTTGGCTGGGCTTCAGAGCTGAAATGGTGCCAAACAAGACTGAACTATAGAGATGGAGCTGGATTTAAGCTGTTCCATAACTCTGCTTTAGATCTAACTTCTAAACCTAAATTTAGGAGTTGGAATTCTACTAAACAGTCTCATATACATTTAACATGTTAATCATACACCAATTTACTTGTGTGCTTCATTTATACTTTTAAATAAAAACTTAGAGTGGAAACTATTATCATTTTTTTTCAAATACAATAAATCTCACCACAATATGTGGATATTGTAAATCTTGAGGTAAATACTATGTGCTGTAAGTTACACTAGAAAATAAAATTGTGTTTCCTAAAAAAATAAAATGAAAATAAAATTATCTAAAAGGAAAATGATAACAAAAGTATCATTAATAAGCTCTGTTAAATACTTTATCTGTTTCACGTTATATGACGTTTTAGATTGCCAATAGATTCATACACGAATCCATGTACATATTCATATGTATACAGTATGGGACGGGCTAACTAGCTAACGTGCCAAAGACCGCACCAATTTCTTTTTTATTAGCACATGGACGGGCAACTAGCGACTAGCGAGCACGTCAAATTTGCACAGGCAACTCTTGGAAGACGGTTGATCTCGCAAGGTAACAACGACTAATGTGTACAGCGTACTACAGATAATCATGAGTTTGTATTGAACATTTTGACATTATTGTAAAGTATGGTTTGTCAACGGTTTGTTTAACTTTTGACCTAGTTAACATGAAAACGGTTATCTGTCGCGATTGTCAGGATTTACGTGGGCCGCATTGGGGGCGGGCTAACGAGCAGGCCAGCTTCGCTATCTCCGGCCGGCCGGGCCACCCGAAGCCGACTCGAGGGGCATAGGCCCACCACAATTCGCACCTAGCTTTTTTTTTTTCGTTGCAGCAAAAGGTTTTCTGAATCTACTGAATTTATCTAGTCACATATTTCCTCCCTTTTTTAATATGTAATGTTGTTGTTGTTTTAGATACGTATAATCATTTGTCATATTAAAAAGTTTATGTAATTATTATTCATTTTATTGCGACTTGATTTATGCTAAAATGTTTTTTAAGTGTGGCATATTTTTTTTATATTTACACAAAAGAATTTAAATAAGACGAATGGTCAAACATTTGTCAGAAAGTTAATGGTATCAAGTATTTAAAAAACTGAGGTAGTAACTGAAATATAGAGAGTGTGATCTGTAGCAAAAGTGATCAGTACTACAACTGTTTGGAAATGTAATCAAACAGCGTTGATGAAATACTGAAGCTGGCTTTGATCATTGCAAACGCTAACAGAATGCTATAGCAGAACGCAACCCTTCTCATGTTGTTGGTAAGAACCAAGAAATGCGTTAGGCATGTCCTGCTGCTTAACAACTTAAATTAATTGATTACATAAAAACGTTAACTCATCCAGGTATAGCAAAGTATTATTGAAAGGGATTACCAATGTAAATATTAAAATTGTAATATAATTACAATGTAACTTACACATAACTATAATATAATTTGTTTAACACATTATTTCCACTAAAGGAGTACACATGACCAAATTGCATCACCCATGGTTGCGCTATGATTTTTTCCTTTCCCGCTTGCAGAATCTTAAAGTAAATCTAACGGATTAAAAATACATAAAAAGTTACATACATATTATATTATAATTATATACAAGTTATAATATTTTTTGAACGACTCGCATAAGACGGTGCGAAGTTCTATTGATAGAGCAGAAGAAAAATTACAAGATTACAACCCTGGAGGTTGTAACTAGGAAAAAGGGAAAAATATACCACCACCCACACACCGACAATGCCAAATACTGAACAAGGAGAAGGCTAGCACCGGACCGGCCACCAATAACCGTGGCCGACCTCCGCTAGGCCAACAAAGAAAACACGGTCGGGATCGCCCAAAACCCAACTCTTACAATCAACACAAAGCCCCGCTCTATCCAAGTATTCAGGAGTTAAGGAGAGAGGGTCCGCTCTATCCAAGTATTCAGGAGTTAAGGAGAGAGGGTGAGAGAGAAGAATGGAACTCCTCTCCCCTTAGGCCCTCCGACATGGCCAGCTTGTAGAGACTAGTTAGGACGCCGCCACAAGAGGATGTAATCTAGAGTGAGTTTGTAGTAATTGGTTGGGTGGTTTTGGCTAGGGGATGCCTAAACGATGGATCATAGCAAAACCGTTACTTGAATACTGAAGCTACCTTTGAATCTTTGATCATGGCAAAAGCTTAACAGAAGGCTAGAGCAGGATACAACCCTTTCGTGCTGTTACCTGTCGGTACGAGCCAACTTAGCCAAGAAATGCCATAAGCATGTCATGTTGTTTAACGAATTCACTAGCTTAGTAGTAGCTTAATTAACTGCCTAAAAGATAAAAAGGCTAATAAAACGGTTAACTCATTCGGAGACAGACTCGTACTGCAAAGCCTACGTGAAAATCGCGTTTCCCGCGCTCTCGTGGCGCACCTTCTTTGTCTGTACAAGAAGTCTATTATATACCCCCCATCCTGGCCAAGACCACACCTCGCCGTCGCCACCACCTCCCTCGCCGCCGGTAGCCGAGCGGGTCGGTGCCGCCATGCAGTCGCCGGAGAATGCGGCACCGCGCGTGTACTTCATCCCGTTCCCGACGCCGGGGCACGCGCTGCCGATGTGCGACCTCGCGCGCCTCTTCGCGTCCCGCGGCGCCGACGCGACGCTCGTCCTCACGCGCGCCAACGCCGCCAGGCTCGGCGGCGCCGTCGCCCGCGCCGCCGCCGCGGGATCACGGATCCGCGTCCACGCGCTCGCCCTGCCCGCCGAGGCCGCGGGGCTCACGGGCGGCCACGAGAGCGCCGACGACCTCCCCAGCCGCGAGCTCGCGGGGCCCTTCGCCGTCGCCGTCGACCTCCTCGCGCCGCTCTTCGCCGACCTCCTGCGGCGCAGACCCGCCGACGCCGTGGTGTTCGACGGCGTCCTCCCGTGGGCTGCCACCGCGGCGGCCGAGCTCCGCGTCCCGCGGTACGCGTTCACGGGGACGGGGTGCTTCGCGCTCTCGGTGCAGCGAGCACTGCTGCTCCACGCCCCGCAGGACGGCGTCGCGTCGGACGACGAGCCGTTCCTCGTGCCGGGCCTCCCCGACGCGGTGCGGCTCACCAAGTCGAGGCTCGCCGAGGCGACCCTCCCCGGCGCGCACTCGCGGGAGTTCTTGAACCGAATGTTCGACGGCGAGCGCGCCACGACGGGGTGGGTGGTCAACTCCTTCGCCGACCTAGAGCAGAGGTACATCGAGCACTACGAGAAGGAGACGAGGAAGCCCGTGTTCGCCGTCGGGCCGGTCTGTCTCGTCAACGGCGACGGCGACGACGTCATGGAGCGCGGGCGCGGCGGGGAACCGTGCGCCGCCACGGACGCCGCGCGCGCGCTGGCGTGGCTCGACGAGAAGCCCGCGCGGTCGGTGGTGTACGTCTGCTTCGGCAGCCTCACCCGGTTCCCGGACGAGCAGGTCGCGGAGCTCGGCGCGGGGCTCGCGGGCTCCGGCGTGAACTTCGTGTGGGTCGTCGGGGGCAAGAACGCGTCGGCGGCGCCGCTGCTCCCGGACGTCGTGCACGCCGCCGTGTCGTCCGGCCGCGGCCACGTGATCGCGGGGTGGGCGCCGCAGGTGGCGGTGCTGAGGCACGCGGCGGTGGGCGCGTTCGTGACGCACTGCGGGTGGGGCGCGGTGACGGAGGCGGCGGCGGCCGGGGTGCCGGTGCTGGCGTGGCCGGTGTTCGCGGAGCAGTTCTACAACGAGGCGCTGGTGGTCGGGCTCGCCGGCACGGGCGCCGGCGTCGGCGCGGAGAGGGGGTACGTGTGGGGAGGCGAGGAGTCCGGCGGGGTGGTGGTGGGCAGGGAGAAGGTGGCGGAGAGGGTGCGCGCCGCCATGGCTGACGAGGCGATGCGGCGGCGGGCGGAGGAGGTCGGCGAGCGCGCGCGCCGCGCCGTCGAGGTGGGCGGGTCGTCGTACGACGCCGTCGGCGCGCTGCTGGAGGATGTGCGGCGCCGGCGCCGGCGCCGGGAGATGGCGGCGGATCCACGGAACGTGAAGGAAGTATGAAACCATATGAATCACAAACTGAAATGTTAAAATGTTTCATAACTAAAAATTTGGACCGATTACCAAACGAGTGTATATCGGGCTTAAATTGATGACTACTTATTTCGTTTCATATTTCAAGACGTTTGACTTTTTTTTTTCTAGATCAAACTCTCCAATTTATAAAAAAAAGCATAATAGTAGTATTTTCAACATAAACAAATATATTCAATGTGAGGTTTAATGAAGAGAGAATCTAGTGTACACCACTGAGTTTATCTCAGTTCAACAATATGCCACTGACATTATCTCATTCTACAATATACCGGCGACTTTACCAATTAGTCTACAATACGCTATTGGGCTGGAGATCTTTTTCAAAAATACCTAAAATACCCTTATAGTCATATAACGTTGACAATTGATTTATCTCATTAGAAGTTTGGAAAAAATATGAAATTTTTTATTTGGCCTCCTTACACGATATGAAAGTTTGTAATACAAGTTTTAAGATTTTTTTCATTTATATTTTTTTTGTAATATAAATTATCAGTTATATGCTATATAAAATACTTTTTTGTGTTGTTATTTTTAATATAAATCATCTTTGATATGCTATATAAGTTATTTTTATGCTATTATCTTTTGTGTAAGTAATTTCTCTCTTTAATTCTACACAAAAATATATTGTTTTAGAAAATAAAAATATCAAAAAAAAACATGAAACTTATATACAAACCTCCATGTTGTATAAAAAGGCAACACAAAAAATTTCATATTTTTTTGAAACTTCTAATGAGATAAAAAACAATTGTTAACATAGTATGTCTTTAAGGGTATTTTGGGCATTTTATAAAAAAATGTATAGACTAGTGGCATATTGTAAAACAATTGGTAAAGTCACCGGTATATTATAGAAATAGACAATGTTGATGGCAAATCGTTGAATTGAGACAAACTCAGTAGCATATAGTAGATTTTCTCTTTAATGAAACTAATTTGGTATTCCCTCTGTCCTAAAATATAACAACATTTAACCATCAGGATTTCTTCAAAAATATAACAACTTCTCCATCGATATTCTCTTCCCAACCAATCATAACCCTTCACCATTCAATTTTCCCACATACCTTCATTACCCATCCAATCACAACCCTCCACCATTCACTTCTATATATTTTCTTAATAACCGCGTACAACTATAAAACTTCTTATATTCTGGGACGGAGGGAGTATACTTTAGATGATGTTATTTTTTTATAAAATTGATTAAACTTAATAAAGTTTAATTAAGGAAAAATCAAACGATTTATAATATGAAATGGAGGGAACAATTTCTTTGCGCACACATACTCTCTCTCTTTCTTCGTAATAAATATTTGATGTTTGGAGTAAGATTTAATCAAACCTTTTTTTGACTGAATCAACCGGGGGGGGAGAGTTTCCCCACCTGAATATATTAAGTCAAACGAAATTACACAGGGCAAGCTCGGCCTACACAAGCGCAGGTGCCCTGGAGGATAGTAGTAGAGGATACACAGGGAAACACAAAGAAGAGAAAAACAACAGAGAGAAAAGGTGGCCCTCCGAGGAAACCAAAGACGTTTTTCCTGCAAAATCACCTAGTCACAAACCATAACCGCCTAAAAGCTAACTTCCTAGATCAACAACAAACAAATCCTCAAGCAGCCTTGGAATCCAGAACGCTGCGCCAAAGGGCAGAGTGTCATGAGCATGCCGGCAGGGGAAAGTGGTGACCAAAAGGCTATGGAAGTACTAGACCACCCGCATGAAGCCTTCAAGAATCCAAACATTTTCTTGTTGCAGCTAGAACAGTGCCCGCCAACGCCCTTTGGGGGAAGGAAGCCCCAGAGGGGGGAGAGGCACTGAAGGTTGCGGCCCAGAGCCGCCTACATGGAGTCGTCTTTGATCAGGCTAAAACGAATTGCTTGTTGGCTTCACGCCTTCCAACGTCCATTGAGGGAAGGAAGCCTCAAAAGAGGGAAGGCAGCGAAGCAATGTGATAGAGGACATCCCAAGGAATGGATGGAGACGAACATGGAGTTGGACATAAAGGGAGATGGCTGAGGAGGGGAATTCCACAAGGAAGAAGGACATCAATGGGAGACAACGGGAATTGGCACAAGATTAGAAGCTTGGAGAGCAAAAGGGCGAAGCAGGAGGGGGCACGCTTGCGTCGATGCCTTCAGCAAGGAAAGTGACATCCACGGACGCCACCATCGACGAAAAGAGCACCGGGCAGATGGTTGCAGGTTTGGTTGGGGAGACTAAAATCAACGCTTCCAGGGAGGTATACGGCACCAAAAGGCGTCGCCGTCGATCGCACAACCGGGGGGTGCACAGCTTTCGCCCTCTCTCCCCAAGCCCAAACTGCAGGCTTGCATATGCCAAGGTAGCTGGCTAGCCTACCGAGCAGGTCACCGGAGCCAAGTGCGGCTGCTCCTAGACCTTCTCGCCCGCACCGGCAAGGAAGCGGCAACGGAGGGAAATGAGGGCAAGGAGGGCGTTGAGGGGCCGGCGAGGACAGCGGTTGCGGAGTGCGAGGATAGCAGCTGCGGAGCACAAACATAAATCAGAAGCACATAGGGGCAGCTCGCTGAACTGGCGCTGGCGCGGTGGAGTCAACCACCGCCGCCCAGGCACCGCGCGCCCCTGCCTTCGCCGTCGCCCTCCCCGCCGCCAGTCGCCATCCCGACAGCGTCCGTGCGCAGCTAGGGGAGCCAGCGCCGGCAACGACCCGTCGCCAGCTACGCCAGGTCGTCGCCGCCCCGGACCCGTCGCCAAACCCTGCTGCCGAGCACTCCAGGTCGCTGTCGCCCCCGACCCACCTTCCAACCCTGCCGCCGAGCAGATCCCGCCATGGAGGACCGGATCCGGCCTCCACGGTGCCGGATCTGGCCGCCGCCGAGCGCTTCTCCTCGTCGCCGGCACCAAGCCTGAGCTCCTGTCTTGCCGGCGTCCCGTACGGTTTGACCACGAGCGAGGGAGAGGGAGCCCGCCGCCGCCGTCCTTGCAGCCACCTGGCTTCGCCGACGGTGGCTCAGGCGGCGGCGATGCTGGGGAGAGGAGAAGGGCGGGGGTCCCGCGTCGCCCCCGGGACAGCGCCCTCGTCAAACCTTAAAATTTTAACTATTAATAATTTCTCAAACCGTTTGGTTTTGAAAATCTCTATCCGTAGATTTCCTTTTTTAGAAAAGTACTATCATAAGATCGTAAACTCGTTAGAATTTATGAACATGTCTGATGTAAAATTGTGGACAAAGTTATAAAAATTATTAAAACCAATCTTATCCTTTAAACGTCGAACATTTGGCCGATTTCTCCCGTGGTCGTCCAACTGTCCAACTGTACAGCCTGCTTTTACGCAACAGAAAACGGCCGCCACCGTCCGGTGAGGCGGTGAGTAGAGACAGACAGCTGGGCCCCACCGAGCAGTGAGAGGACGAGTAGTACAGATCCCACCAAAGTCGACGAGACGACCAAGCTCTTCTTCCTCCCCGCGAACAAAAAAAAAAAAAATCTCCTCCCCGCGTCGAATTCGAAGGGGAGAGAGCGCCGCGAGCGAGCGAGTTTGGCGGCGAGATGGGCTGCTGCAGCAGCCGGAGCGCGGACTCGCCGGCCAGCCGCGTCACGCGCTGGCGCTCCACCGGGATCGTCGCCCTCCGCGACGCCAGATTGAAGGTTCCTGTTGATTGATTTTTCCTGTAAATTTAGTACCATTGGGGATTCTGTCTAGTCTGCTAGTTGGGGCGTGGAGGAATTTCGGTGCTCCCGAGTTCTGATCATCTGATGCTTAGTGATTCGGGTACACGATGACACGACAAATATGATGATGCATCCTAGGAGTTCTGTTAATCAGCCGAAGGGGTCTACTGCCACATAGGCGTTAGGTTAAGCAAAGGTGTGATTTTTGGATTGCTTGCGGGTGTTTTAATCCTACGGGATTGCTAGGTGGAGGTCTGAAGGAAAGGCACAATCTTGCCGTTACAAGTATGTAATCATACGTGGTGATTGGTGAATGGTGATGGCCTGATGGGTTAACTTGGCCAATTCTTTTTCACTGTAGTTTCAGGGAATGCTGATGGTTAAAAACTTTTTGCCCATGGCACTTCCACACTTTATACTTACCCTTTATTCTTTCTCTCTCTAAAACAACTGCTGTACTTTCTCCTCTATTTGCATAATGGAGCTACTGCCTATCAATAATTAAATTCTTAATTAGCATGGGAAGTACTTTTTGCGACTAAATATTTAATAAACACTCACCAGATTGTAAGATTTTAGTGCTTTGTTCCATGTCCAGAAGATAGAGGTGCATTTTAATATTGGCGTTAGTTCTCATTCATTTGTTTGTCCTCATATCAGTATGTGATATGTTCTACTATCTCATCTAAAATATATATTTATCCTGCAAGTCAATGCCAATTTATATTTAATTTTCTTCAAAGAACGAAGACACAAGGTTCTTTTACTGTGAAATTGAACTTTTCTTCCAAAATTGTTAAATGTCAATGTTACCATGCAGGTAGTACCAAATGAAGTTCTACAAGTAGGGAATTCCCTGAGGATTCTGGATTTGACTAACAATAAGATAGGTATTTGGACTTTAGACCATGACCCCTGGATACTTAGAAGTTCTGCAATGCTAGTATCAATATGTTCTCTCTCTCTCTTTTTTTTTCTCATATATTGTCAGGAAGAAACTAGTTTGGAGTCGTTCATTGCTTCTTTCTTTCTTTTATTATGCACATCAGTATCAGATGGTTCCTGTTGATTGATTATGAGAGGAAAAAAATTATGCACACCCCTTTTTTTTCACTTGGCATCACTAACAAATGCATATACTTGAAGCAAGTCAGCAACAATTCGACAAGTTATTTTTTTTACCTTGCAGGGTTTCTTTGACAGTTTGGGTAGAAAAAAAATCCAATTGAACTGCACACACTGTATTTAGATGTTTCTATATCTTGAGAAATATCAATTAAATATATATTTTATGTTGCAGCTGAGATTCCCCAGGAAGTTGGCACACTCGTGAATATGCAAAGACTTGTAAGAGTTAATGTTAATAGAAATCATGATTTGGTTCATCTTACCAAGTTACTAGAGACATGTATTTTTAAGAATGGTTCTTCTTTGCTTGACATTTAAGTTTACTATTTCTTTTCTGTTCCTGTAGGTTTTGGCTGGTAATTTGGTTGAAAGCATCCCAGCTAACATTGGATATCTGCGGAATCTTAAAATCCTCACACTTGACAGAAATAAGATCTCTGTCTTACCTGAAGAATGTTAGTTCATAAAAACCTAATGCTATCTTTATTTATATGTTTAGATAATATTTATCATTTGTCCACGTGTATATTCTTAATCCTAGCAACAAGTTAGTAGAGATTTATTGACTTTTGCAATATTGCACTTCACAATTTCCCACTTCTAAGTCCTAACTTGTTTCTTCCATTCTATCCAGTGGGTTCTCTATCAAATCTTCAACAACTCTCTATTTCTCAGAATTCTTTATCACGCCTGCCTAAGAGTGTAGGAGATTTGCGCAATGTAAGTTTCTTATTCGATTCAAGATGTTAAATTTTATATATCTTTGAAAAGCAACTTTTCTAGGCACAAAATATTTTTTTGTCTTCTCAAAACTTTTTTTTTGGTATAGCATGAATGCCTTCAGAGTTACAAGCTGTTCCTTCTTTTTATTTTCCTCTTCAGAATCAAATAAACTCTTGATTCTATATTTCCTCATATGAAATTTACGCAGCTTGTTACATTCCGTAAAGTTTCTTCTTTACTAGTAAGTATTTTAAACTTGTTTTAATAATGGAGACTATGCTGTGCTCATCACTGTTTTTTCAACCTTTTTTTTTCCTGATGCAGATGTTGCTACTCAATGTATCTGACAACAAACTAATTGCACTTCCTGAATCAATTGGAGGTTGCAGTTCCCTGGAAGAATTGCAGGCAAATGGTAAGTCCATCAGTTTTTTGCAATGGTAGCATTTATATCATTTCAATTTTCTCTGCACCCTGTTCACATGCATCCATGTTAATGCTATACTGCTGCCACACACACACACACACACACACACACACACACACACACAAACATGAGTGCTCTGTGCCGTCGTACTTTCCTATCTCGTATGCTATACCACCTGATATTCCATTGGGAAAGGCATGCCAGAACCATTTTTAGATACCTTTTGTCATCTAACTCAAATATGATCCAACCATTCATATGCTGTTTAAAAAAAAATGCAAAGCACATCGTGGTTTTCGTTTTCGATGCATCATCTTAGATAACCTTCACGAAAACATTTTCAGGAAATTCAATTGAAGACGTGCCTTCATCAATATGTAACCTTGTTTGCCTCAAATCCCTATCATTGAACGGGAATAAGATTCGTCAGGTACGAACTTATGAATATGCTTTTCCCTCGTCGATTACTTCTGTGTTTGAACCTGGAGGCTCTAGGGTCAAAGTCAGTGAATAATGACTATTCATTTAGATTTGAAATATCCTGGTTACATTGTTGCCAACTTGTAACGTACAAAATAATAAGCAAAGATTCTCCGAACTTTGACTCTCCCTGACAGCTTCCCCAAAACCTACTGAAAGACTGCAAGGCTCTTCAGAACATATCGTTGCATGACAATCCAATCTCGATGGACCAGTTTCAACAAGTTAGTGGCATGAAAGCTTAATACAGATTCTTGTAATTTGATTAATCTTGATTCAATTATAATTTGTTTTCTTTGTCTGTTGAAGATGGATGGCTTTACGGAATTTGAGGCACGCCGAAGGAAAAAATTTGACAAACAGATTGATTCAAATGTCATGATGAGTTCCACAGCACTGGATGAAGGCATTGATTTGAACTAGTTTTTCAGAAATTTTATTTAGTTTATATTTACCCCATTAGTCAAAAGACCAACTGTAAATCTAGTGTACATATTAGTTTTTCCCATACTCTGATTTGGTAAAAAGACAAATAAATGTATAACACACACTAATGAATGAACTGTGTAATTTTTGCAAATATTCAATGAATTAGGTGTACATCACCATCTTTGATCTACTACCAGTAAGGGTCGTCTTTTTAGTACTGCTGCTGCTTGCTAAGGAATGCAAGCCATGACCCATGAGTATTGAATACCCATCAGCAGGAGTTCAACTCCAATGGTGCAAGAGAAAAAATAACATAAAGACTAGACCCATGAGTATTGAATACCCATTTTATGAAGCATGAATATAGCAAGAGTACCTTCTCTTCTCCGTGTTGGCTATGCTAGATGAGGTAACCATATAAACAGAAGAATTTAATAACTCGTTAGCTGAAAATTAAGAAATAATAACATGTGCTTTTTAGAGAATCACATATGCTTGATACTTTTACAGCATGCAATATATATGCTTCATTTTTCCCTCCGTCCAAACAGAAAAAAGCTAAGTGATTTGCACATCAGTAGTGGCGCAAGGCAAAAGTGTCATGCTAATTCTGGCCAGGCAATGGAAAATGCTTCTTGAGGTTGAGGACCCTTAACAAAGCCTACGATGAGATGTTGCATTGTTCTTTTTTTTTTTTCATTTTTCTTTTTGCTTGGATGGGTGAAGAGATGTCGTAGTCATACTTGTTGCAATATGACTGGCTAGAGCTTGTGGAAGAAAGACCTAACCATTGAGGGCGGAGCTAGAACGAAATGGGGAGGGGTGCCACTGCTTGCTTTAATCTGCTTTAGGCCGAGTTTAGACTGATATGAGTAACTGAGTTTGGATTGAAGGGGTGCATATATGGTGAAAATATATGAACTATAACTAAAAAAAATTTCTTGACCGGGTTCCTAGGCACCCCCCCTCTTCAATGTAGCTCCCCTCTCTTCACCCACAAGTCCAGCTAGCCTAGCAAAGTTCACATTTTTCTTCTATCTTGCATCATCACACGAAGTGAACTGCGTGATCGTCGAAGACATCGAATCAAAGGTAAGGTTCTGTGATGATCAGCACCATGTACCACCACTTTTCTTTCTTGTTTTTGCTTGGAGTTATCTTTCTCATGATCTGACTCAATTGCACTTTGTGTTCTTGAATTTCTAGTTCTCGCCCATTCTGCTTGCTGCCCTGATCTCCTTCAAATTCTAGCCCAAAGAATGGAGGACCAGATGGCTAACCTTCGCTTGACTGACTTCGAGTTCTTCAGGATCATCCTGCCCGGATCCTCCAAAACGAAACTGGTAAACCATTTTTTTTTGTTGATTCTTGGGTTTCTAGCTTCAGCCTAGTGTGTGTTTGATCGATCCGTGGTGGTGCAGAAGCTGCCTTACAAGTTCGCGAGGGAGCTTGGGGACCGAGAGCTCCGGGAGGCGAGGCTGCGGGTCGCCGGCGAGGGGCGGCGCCCGTGGGACGTGAAGGTGTTCGACGACGACGTCAGCGGCGACGTGTACCTGGGCCGCGGCTGGCAGGAGTTCGCCCGCGCCCACGACCTGCGTGACGGCCACTTCCTCGTCTTCCGCTACGACGGCGCCGCCGCGTTCACCGTCACCGTCTTCGACGAGACCATGTGCCGCCGCGACTACCGCCGCCACCACGACGCCGCCGGCACGTAATTGCTCGCCGCCGCGGCCGGCCGCCGCCGCCCTCGCTCTGGCATGACTGATACCTGTGTGTTCCGCCTGCAGAGAGCGGAAGCAGCAGCAGCAGCGACAGCAGTGATGCGGCGGCGGCGGCGGCGGCGGAGGGGGTCGGCGACGTGGCGCTGTCGCAGTTCGCCGTGACGCTGCGGCAGTGCAACCTCGAAGACAAGCAGGCGCAGTACTTGGTGAGCTCGTGCCCACTTCTTTTGCTGCCATTTCTTGTTGCCGATTGCCATGTGCTAGCTAAGTAGCTAACCAATCCGACCACCGGCCGTCGGCGGCGGCGGCGCAGAACGTGCCGATGGAGTTCCAGGAGGCGCACGAGTACGCGAGGCGGGAGAAGGTGGTGCTGCGGATGCGCGGGGAGGCATGGACGGTGAGGCTGAAGCACAGCAGGCGGGAGCGCGGCCAGCGCACGGCGTTCCGGTACGGGTGGCACCGGTTCTGCGTCGACAACGGCCTCGCCGTCGGCGACACCTGCTTCTTCCGCGTCCTCCGCGAGGGCGACCTCCGCCGCGGCGGCGCCGCCGACGACCACGTGCTCAAGGTCGCCGTGCGCAAGGCCGACGGCACCACCCTCGAGTGATCGATCTTACTAATTAACTACTGAGATTAATAAATTAATTAGCGCGCTCTCGTAGTCTCGTCTCGTCGTGTGTGTGTGTGTTTAGGTGTTGGTTAGTCGTTCTAAATGGCCCGTATTTGTCTTACGTTAAATCGTCTGGTACTTGATCGGATGGTGTTTGTGGGTGTGGCCACTGGCAGATCGACAGGTGGCCGAGCTGTGTACCGAACTGCTTTATTACTCTCTTTCACGAACAAGGCCCTGTGTTTCGCATTCACAACAATGGGAAACAACCCAATCTCGTCATAAGACTGGATGGATTCGTATCGCAAGTGCTCCCTCAGTGTTAATGTAAACCAACTTAATATAAAACGTGATATTTTATATTTAAATTTATTATATTATAAAATATCTCATTCTATCTCATATTTATTTATTTTGAGACGTATAAAGTATAAGCCAATGTTCAAAGCTAAAACTGATAAATCTTGTTTCCGAAGTTTGAGATATACGGATACACATTTGAAGTATTAAACGTTGTCTAATAAAAAACAAACTGCAGATTCCGCCAGGAACTGTGAGACAAAATTATTAAGCCTGATTAATCCATTATTGGCAAATATTTACTGTAACCCCATATTGTCAAATCATGGTGCAATTAGGTTTAAAAGATCCGTCTCACAATTTACACGTAAACTATGTAATTAGTTTTTTTCCACATTTTATACTCCATACATGTGTCAAAACATTCGATGTGATGGGTGAAAAGTTTTTGTTTTAGATACCAAACAAGGCCTAAGCATCTAGTCCATTTTCTAATATGTGTAACTGTATCTTCTAAAAATCTGAATGAAAAACTGAACCATCCAAACAGATCCAAAGTGTGAGAGTGACACAGCTTAAGGAACGACACTGAACCGTTCCACTCCATGGTAGAAATCTTCAGACTAAAAGGATTTTAAAGCCCATATAGCCCGGCCCAATAAAAAAGCCCATACATCTGCCTGGAAACGAGCCTGCTAGCCCAAGGCCCATATAGTTGGGCCCGCCTGTCATTTTATGTACTTTTCGTTGCCGTGTTGGGATGTGCACCCTGATACCCGGAATCAGTTGCATAAATGAAGCACACGATATGACACGTCCAGGTCAGGAGAGGCTCCAACGGTCACATTATCCTCGCTGACTCCGCCGCGCGCCGCGTGCTCGCCTTCCTCCCCCTCGCGCCACCACCGCCGCCGCCGCGTCCTCGTCACCGGAGAGCGAGGGGGTCTCCGCCGTGGTCGCCTGCGCGCTACGCGGCGACGCTGCCGGCTTCCTTCCGCCGGAGTCAACCTTGGGGGTAAGGGTAAGGTTTCCCCCGAGAGAGAGAGAGAGAGAGAGAGAGAGAGATTTAGGGGTTTTCTTCTGTAGTTTTTGCTGTGATTTCGTCTTGCGGTTCTTCTTTACATCCGTGGATGACACGGGCAGTATCTACGAAAGCATATGCGAGTTATCTATCAGATCTGGCTCCCCCGATCCCCTTGTGTGCTAGGGTTGATGCGCGCGTGCGATGGCTTTGGTTGGTGCGGATTTAGGTATCCTTAGTTTGATACCAACAACTTGATAGGTTAGAGCCCCAATGACCCATGTTTTTTTTATTCAAATGCTTCAGCAACTCATGTCTAATTACATAGCAGAGAAAATGCAATAGAAGGGTATATGTTATCAAGAACGCACTTCTTTGGATGTTTTGGTAGGAGATAGCACATCTGTACCTTCAAAAGTTGTTATTGCCCTTTCCCACAGATTGGCATTGGACGATCTGGCGCATTGCACATGATGGTCAATCGACCAGAATTGGACTTTTGGTACTCTTTTTTTTAGATAATGGATAGAAATCCGGCCTCTATAAGGTCTTTTGGTACTGGAATGTTGTTGTTGCTCTAGTTGTTTTTCACAGAAATTTACTATAACTGTATCATTGTGCTTGTCATAGTTTGCTGTTCGTACTTTACAAAATTTCGGAACTGCGGGTTTCAGACCAGGTAGTTTGCTGTTCAAGAAGTCATGGCCTTAGGCTTCTTTTACTAGTTCCTTTTCTTATTTACATTACAAATGATTGCTTGTGTTAGGGCAAATTCTTGGCAATCTCGTCTTGCTTACACCTCGTATGCTGTTGGATAAGCTCATGTGGAAGAATGACAGCATGTGTGCAAGATGCTAACGTGTTGTCTTTTCCAATTAACTGTGGTTTTTCATAAAATTTATCTCATTCAATTCACTGTTCTTTTCCATAGTAAATACATGTTCTTCTGGATGGTGGGTTAGCAATTTAGCCTTCATTCATTATTTCTATTAAACACATTTTTCTAGTGTATAATTTCTTTTCACGAATGCTAGGCAATAGGCATCACCACCTCACAAAGGTAACATTTCCTGATGATTCCCTTTTCTTCTGTTTCCACACCAGATTGCTGCAAACAACTCCAGTTTCTGAATAAAGACAGTGCCGATATTAATGGATAAGAAACAGACCTCGTTAGGCACTCCTGTCTACAGGACAAATCCCTTCGATTCTGACTCTGATTCTGAAGTGCCCTCAAGACCGTCAAGGGCACAATCTGTCCCAGTGCGACGCACAGATCAATCTATACAAGAGCTGGAGGACTATGCTGTTGATAAAGTAGAAGAAACCTCACGCAAAGTAAATGATTGTGTCAGAGCCGCTGAAGCAATCAGAGAAGATGCTACAAAAACACTGGTTACTTTGCATCGTCAAGGTGAACAGATCACCCGAACTCATCGAGTAGCCGCGGATATTGAACACGATCTTAGTATGGTAAGTTATATTGTGGAACCCAAGTATCCTTGATCTTCTTCTCATGAGTATTGCTCATAAATATGGGTAGAAGCTCCATAGAACTTTTTGGATGTGTTAGTACTAAATTTCAGTCATCATTTCAATATTTCATCCAAACATTAGACTAAATTTCTATGCACCTCAACGATAAGTTATGTGATGTTTTGCACATATCTATCCTTATCTCACTATCTTAACTCCCCTCTAGTTTATGTTTCTCTATGTCGTGTCAATTGCTGGGCTATACCATGGAGGATTTACTAAGTACTATTATTATTCCTTTTCTTGCTTGTCTAGATAATTGTGTTTTGCTTGGCTTGTTTTTAAGATATAAATTACATGATGTATTTTATTTCTGAAGTTATAGAGATTCTTTGCCTTGTTCTTAATCTCATCAGAAAAAAAAAATCTGAAATCCAAATTTATGGTCTCTTCAGAGTGAGAAGCTTTTGGGAAGTCTAGGGGGGCTGTTTTCCAAGACATGGAAGCCAAAGAGAAACCAACAGATAAAAGGACCGATTTCACAAAGTATGATGGTTTAGATTCTGACTAATTTCTGGGATTCTCTATTTTTTTTTGCTTAACTGATCCATTTGAGTTATGGCAGATAATTCTTTCACAAGTTCAGCGAACCACATGGAACAGAGGCAGAGGCTAGGTATTTCCTCAACACGTCAGCCATCTCCAAATCAAGTACATCGTTCACCTGCAACTGCAATCGAGAAAGTTCAGGTCTGCATTCCCATCTAACCATGAATTGTAGAATGAGTAATTTGTTCTGGAAGTTTACACCACTTTCTTCTTTTAGGTTGAGATAGCAAAGCAGGATGATGCGCTCTCAGACTTGAGTAACATGTTGGGAGAGCTGAAGGGTATGGCATTGGATATGGGCACAGAAATTGAAAGGTAATACTTCTTTCAAATATTTGTTAAAAATGTTATAGAAGAGATTGCCCATTTCAGCTGTTCACTTCACTGTTCATAAAATTTGATGGAGTTATCATTTTGCTGCAGGCAAAATAAATCACTGGATGCTTTCGGTGATGATGTTGATGAACTGAACTTCAGAGTTAAAGGGGCAAACCAACGGGGACGCCGGTTATTGGGCAAATGATGCCATCAGGTTGTCGAACCACAGCAACTCTGTTTCTAGCAGTTTTCTCCACCCCATGGGATTCAGGACTTGTGAGTGCGATTAGCAGATGCGCCTACTTCATCTGGATATTCTGTCGTGTCTGAATTCTGAGCAAATATTCAGATTCCCGTGTTGTGTTGTTGTATGAGAAATCGTCATATACACTTGTTGTATGATAAGTTGATAGCTTCAATTACTTGGTGTAGGACATAACCACCATTCCCCTTTTCTCTTAGAATCTTGATGTAATCTGTACTCCTAAATATGCCAGAACGAGATGAGAAGAGAATTGAATCAAGCGATAGAATTACTCCAGCAAATTTGATGTGTGCTCCTTGTTTTGTCCTTGAAGCTCATCTTAGGACTTGGCGTACGCTTTTGCTACGTCAAAACCCATGTTTTGCCCTTGTCGATTTGCCGCGCTCTCACGCTTATTACGGGCTTGGTCTGTGTGCTCGCGCGCGGGCGCGGCGGGCGGCGCGATGGCCTCGGGTACGACGAAGCCATGCGGCGCCGACCGCGACGTTGGCGTCATCTCGCCGCCGGGGCCGGTCGACGGAAGAGGAGGCGGCGGGCGGTGGCGGCGCAGCGCGCTGTACGACTCGTTCGAGCTCAACGCGATGGTGGTGCGGCTGAACCGGCTGCTGGAGAGCGGGAGCGGCGATGGCGGCGGCGCAGGTGGGGGTGGTGGCGCCGCGGCGGCGGCGCGGGCGCGCAGGGCCGGGAGCTGGGTCGCCGCTGTGCCCAAGGCGGTACTCAGCATGGTCAAGCGCGCTCTCCGTGGGCGCGGCCGGCAAGGAGACGGCTGGTGATGCGGCCTGTGACAGTTTGTGTTGCTTGGTTGGACGCGCCTATGTAATTTTATTAGTATTATTATTATTATTATTATTATTATTATTGCTAAGTTTGGACGAGCAGCAAAACTGACAATCATTTGCTTTTGAGATGGATAGCAACTTTAGTTGCATAATTACAAAACACAATCAAATCTTGCTAGGTAGGAGTAATTTCATCAAATTGGACCCAAAATTATAACAATCTGCACTGAGAACACCTTCAGTTGTCGCATGTTTATTGCACTGTTAGGACACTCTCCAGACTTTGTTTGGTTAATCCCCGAGGAAAAAAGGATTTGAAGAGATTGAGGAGGATTATGTGTAAAATAAATCATCTCAAGAGAATTGGAATCTTGTGAAAGGGATTAATCGCCACGCAAGCGTCTCTCCCACCTGACAGCTGCTACACTGCAACACCACATCGACCACATTTGCCCTAGTCGATGAAACTGGGCCCCACCCACGATCCTGGCCCACATCTAGTGGGTCGGGTAAGAAACGGCACAGGTGCAGAAAGTAGCACCACCATTTTAGCCACCTCGGGTGGGCCCGCCTCGCGAGAAACTAGCCGTTAGGATCGCCCGCTCGCCGCAACGTTCTCTTTTTTTCCCATCTCCTTCCGCTCCCCCCTCCCACAATCTCCAATTCTCCATCGTAGCAAAAGAAAATCCACCACCTCACTCATCACGCACGCGAGGCCCAAACCCTAGACATGGCGACGTCGACGGCGACGGCGAGGACTCCGACCAAGGCGGCGGCGGCGGCGGCGGCGGGGGGGAGGGCGGCCGGGAACACCACCCCGTCCTCCAAGCCCGCCTCACGCGCGCGGCTCTCGCACGCCTCCTCGGAGAACGCGCACCCCAACATCCCGGCGGCGGCGGCGGCGGCGGCGGGGGAGGCCGGGACCCCGTCCAAGAACCCCACCCTGGCGCGGCTCTCGCACGCCTCGTCGGAGAACGCGCACCCCAACATCCTGGGGTCCCCCCCGCCGTCGAAGCCCGCGAAGTCGCCGACCACCGCGTCCAAGTCTGCCTCCGCCTCCGCCTCCGCCAGGAAGAAGATCTCCACGCCGGCGCCGCCGCCGCCGCCGCGGGAGAGGCGGTTCCTCGTGGCGAAGAAGAGGGCGCGGCGGAGGCGCAACGGCGCCAATGGAGGCGGCGGCGGTGGCGGAGGAGGCGACTTCGACTTCGACAAGTGCAGGGAGGCCGCCCGCGAGGCCCTGCGCACGTCTCACGAGGAGTTCTTCCGCAAGGAGCGCGCCGCATCGGCCGCAGCAGCAGAGGAGCAGTTGCAAAAGGAGGAGGAGGAGGAGGAGGAGAAGGCGGCCGCGCAAGAAGCCAAGAAAGGCGCATTGGAGACATTGGAGGAGGAAGATGTAGCGGAACTGGAAGGGAGCAGCAAAGTGAGGGCGCTGAGGACCAAAGTGATGACCAAGGCGTTGAGCAGCGTCCCTGATTCTGGCGCTGGTCGTGTCAAGCACCTTGTGCAGGCCTTCGAGAGCATCCTCTCCATCTCTGGAGCCACCTCTGACGCCGACAGGGCCGGTGAGGGGTCCTGGGCGCTCCCCGGGTTACAGGCATGGAAGGAAGATTGCGAGGGTAAGATAGGGATGCCGCCGGTGTCGGTGTCCTCTTCTGCTGAGTTCTTGAATGCAGGACCGAACAGGCTCTGTTCTTCACTTGATGGGAAAAGCGACAGGTTGGTCAATTTGAACAAGTGGGGGATATGGATTGTGTTTTGGTTGCTGCCAATGCAATAGTTTGATCAACAATTCTGTATCTTTTCAGGTTGAGTTGGGACAGCCGGACATCGGCAGGGAAGTGCAGGAGCAGGCGAAATGTGAGGATATACGATGAATTTTGTTTCCTTTTGGGAGTTAATTATGTTTCATATTTGGCCTCTGATGTGAACGTATATTATTCTTTGATTGTCAGACATCGGAGTCTCTAAGAAGCAGTTGGAACAAGAAACTGAAGGTCACAAGCCAGCATCCGTTCAAGCTGAGAACCGAGGTAAACGATATGTTTGATGCAGTGTGAATCGTTGTTGTAAATCTATTGTGTCATTAGGCCGTTTAGGATAGGAGAAGTGCACAAAAGTTTTAGGGCCCCTTTAAATCGCAGGGTAGAAAAAACGGAGGAATAGGAAAAACACAGGATTCTGACAGGAATTGAAGTGTAAAACAGAGGATTGCAAAATACAGGAAAAACACAGGAATGATCGTTTGATTGGAGCGCAGGAAAAACGCAGGAATCGGATGAGAGAGATAGACTCAAAGGAAATTTTCCAAGAGGTTGGAGCTCTTGCTAAATTTCCTCCAAAATCCACATGCAATGTGCCATTCCATAGGAATTTCAAATCCTATAGGAAATTTTCCTATTTGGCCCTTTGATTCAAAGGATTGAAGCTTTCCAATTCCTATGAAATTCCTATGGAATGGCACATTGCATGTGGATTTTGGAGGAAATTTAGCAAGAGCTCCAACCTCTTGGAAAATTTCCTTTGAGTCTATCTCTCTCATCCGATTCCTGCGTTTTTCCTGCGCTCCAATCAAACGACTATTCCTATGTTTTTCCTGTGTTTTGCAATCCTCTGTTTTACACTTCAAATCCTGTCAGAATCCTGTGTTTTTCCTATTCCTCTGTTTTTTCTACCCTGCGATTCAAAGGGGCCCTATTGGGTTAATTTGAAACTACAGTGACAACAACAGCACAATCGACCTATACCTGGGTTCGTGTCAATTTTGAAGTGTTTATTAAGTCCATTACCAGCCAGTGTTACTGTTCTTCAAACTGAAATGCGCCATCAAGTGACAATGGGTAGAATGGTAGCATAAAAGTATAGTTTTATTATGAAGCGTTTCAATGAGTTGGTTGTATGTGTTTATAAGGATAAACATGGCAACATACATCTGATGCTTATGGAAAGATTATTAGATATCTGAAATGTGTCGTGCCATACTATTCTTTAGTGTTTCTCTTTGACATGCCAATTGCTAGTACCATGTTGATACATCCAATGCAACAACATTTGGTTCAATCTCTGATTTACTTTGGCTCCTATCGGATGGCCTATTCAGCCAAAGAAAAAGCCAAAATTTGAATTTTTCAAACTTAATTTTGACATTGATTTTGAGATATTTTCAACGTAGTTTCTTTTTCAGCATTGGCTTTTAAGTCACCGAGAACACATATATAAAAGTTTTACCTACAAATTCATTTTTATTCTCTAATAAGCCGTTTTGGCTTATTATGAAAAAAACCAAACGATGAGGCTGTTTGCTTCTCGTTGGATTTTGCAAATACAATTTGCTCAGTGCATTGCTCTGTATTTTCTACAGATTATGATTCTTTTGATGACAATCTCTAGCTGTTCCCTCAAATAAACTAGTGCATCAAAATCAATCACTCCTTTTTTTCTTTTTTGCAACAGCAACGGGGAAGGGTGAAGGAACAACAGTTTATTCAAAAAGTACAAGAAATGCTTATGGAGGAAGAGCAGCAACGTATACATATTGCACAAGGACTTCCATGGACAACAGATGAACCTGAGGTATGTCTAGACTAGAGCATTCTTGTTTTCTCTTCAAAGCAAGGCCTTCATTACCAGTTTGTTCAAAAAGCAAAGTGAGTTGGCTTAAAATTTGTTGTTTGCGCTTGTTTGTCCTGGCTGTTCTCATTGCAGCTAGGTTAGTTAACATATCAAAATAGTCAGGATTGAGTATATTTGCACAGCTTTTTACCTATTTTTCTTTGAAATCAGTATGATGAATAATTTTACCTATTTTCTATGGTATCCTGACTCTGCGTTTTTATTCTGCAGTGCTTGATAAAGCCACCAGTCAAAGAAACCACCGAGCCTGTTGACCTTGTTCTGCACAGTGATGTACGAGCAATTGAACGTGCAGAATTTGATCAATATGTGAGCATCGCACCACAAACTCATTATATGTCTTGTGTATTATATTTAAGTAAACCACAACGTTACTTATTGCATATACTTGGTATGCTTGGTTGAGAATGCAGGTGTCAGAAAGGAACAAGTTCGCTGAGCAACTAAGGCTGGAGAGGGAGCGGCAGCAGAAGCTGGAGGAGGAAGAGATGATCAAGCAGCTCAGGAAAGAGCTGGTTCCTAAAGCTCAGCCAATGCCGTACTTTGATCGGCCGTTCATTCCAAAAAGGTGAATATCCAGTTTATAAGTGAAACTTAGCCTGCCAAATTTCTTTTTGTAGCACTTTCACTCTCGTCTGTTGCTTGGAAATAATGATTCAGTATTGTCATTTCTTTCTAAAGAAATCAATGCTGTATATTTACTTTGCAGTAGCACACCAGCATTATCTTACCATTTGCACAAGTTACTAATACTCAGTTCTATCTCTGGTTTGTTCTCCAAAAGATCTGCAAAACCAGCAACAGTTCCAAAGGAACCAAAATTTCATCCTCGGCCGGAAAAACAGTCATGGTGAGTTTACTTTCAAGGGAGCTAAGAAAATGTATTTATTTATGAAGTTCATTGATTCTAATCCAGAATAAATATTTCTGCATTCACAAATTGAAGCATGCTCTTAATGCTTCTTATATTTCAATGGTGTCTGACAGTTTATGTCGACAGCGATGCATGGACACCGGAATGCTGAGTTCATCATGTCTTCATGATCAGTCGACTGTACTTGCTGAGAAATCCAAGGCATTGCCACGCATGTTCTAGATTCTTTGAACTATCTGAACCGGAAACAAAATCACATTAATTTTTGTATCTTCAGTTGTCCCCTCGAGTTCTTTTTATGTACATGCCTTATCAGTAGCTCTGTGCTTCAGATGCAACCACACCGAGGTTGAGAAGTTGTACAAGGAACATAAAAGTGGAAATTCAAACAAGAATTTCTATGATATGCTGCAGTAGTATTCTTGTACTCAAAACCTTCGTTCTTGCCAAATCAGAAATACCATCGTGTTCGTATATATACCTTGGTTCTTAGCTCATTTTGTTCTGGACTTCTGGATGAAGATTTTTACGGCGATTTTCACTGGACTGAAAATAATTGGCTGTAAAAACAGTAAACTGGAACTGACGAACTGAGCATCTCCTTGTGTGCTAAAAAGGAGCTCATGTATATGCTTCTCAGGTTTAAAATGATGTATGCCCATAATATTCCTATTTTGTTCCCTCTGCTGAATGTTTGGTCACTGTATGAATTTGTATGAATTACTCCCTCCAATCATAAACATTTGGCATGATTTGGTCAAGTATTGGAACTTTGATATCAAATATTTCTCAAATGTTTATTTTTTTTAAAAAAAATTGTGTGTATTGCCTTGAAAAAATACCAATACATACCATAAATCTGTTATATTGTATAACAAAATTATTCTAATGTAAATTTGTTAGGTAAAGTTTTAAAAATTGTCTAGATTTATCCTAATCACCAAATATATTTTTAGGAAGTACAAAATAAGATTAAGAACTAAAAGGATGGAGTATATTTGATTTCTCCAAACGAAATTTATCAGACGTCAAAAGAACACATGAGATCTACTACATAGTACTCCCTCATTCTCATAAAAAACAAATATATTCATATTCATATTAGTGACATATACTAATAATATGAATCTAAATATGTTTGTTTTTTACAAGACGAAGAGAGTACAACCTAGCATTCGTTTTATGGGCTCCATTAGGCCCAAGAAGAGCCCATGGGCTAGAAACGAAGTCAATCAATGGCCCAGTGATCCCGCGGTCCAAGTCCAACCGCCTTTTCTGACTGACAGGTGGGACCTCCGCAAGCTAAGCTTCGCGCACCCAAGCCCTCTCTTCCTCCCACTTGGCAGGCATCCCACCCTCCAGCCTCCACGCGACAACGCCCTCCTCTCTCTCTCTCTCTCTCTCTCTCTCTATTTCTCCCCATCTCCCCGATCCACCCGTCTCTCTCCAAACCCTAGCCGAGCTAGATCTCCACCTCCGCCGCCGCCGCCGCCGCCTCCGGCGAGGCCCCACCGCCACAGATCCCCCCGCGATGGCGTTCCGCCGCCTCCTCTCCGCCGCAGTGCGCCGTCGCTCCGCCGCCGCGGCGGCGGCGGCGGGGCCCGGGAATGCGCGCGAGGCATCCACCGCGGTCGCCGCCGCGGGGCCCGGCGTCATCGCCCCCGACGCGGCCCCGGTCCGCCCCCCGATGATGGTGTACGACCGCATCGCCGAGGCCGTCAACGCCAGGCTCCGTCGGCTCGAGCACCCGGACCCCCGCTTCCTCCGCTACGCGAGCCCCGTCCCCGCCCACGCCGACCACACCGCCATCCTCGCCGCGCCGGAGACCCGCGTCACGACGCTCCCCAACGGGCTCCGCGTCGCCACGGAGTCCTCGCTCGCCTCGCGCACCGCCACCGTCGGCGTGTGGATCGACGCCGGGAGCAGGTACGAGACGGAGGACTCGGCCGGGGTCGCGCATTTCGTCGAGCACATGCTGTTCAAGGGCACGGGTGACCGCAACGCCGCGCAGCTCGAGGAGGAGATCGAGAACATCGGCGGCCACCTCAACGCATACACGTCGCGGGAGCAGACGACCTACTATGCCAAAGTACTCGACAAGGATGTGCCGCGTGCACTTAATATTCTTGCGGACATTCTGCAGCGCTCAAAGTTGGAAGAGTCCCGCATTGAACGTGAGCGCGATGTTATTCTGCGAGAGATGGAAGAGGTTTGCTTCCTTATGCTTAGATGTGAACATCCCTTAATTAATCATCTTCATTGTGATGGTGGCTGATTTATGTTACTAGTTGTTGACGTTCTGGTGTAGATTATATATGCATTATATATTACCTTTAGGCCCATGATAAATTAGATAAGCTGCATTCAAATGCAAATTCAACACGACAGATGCTGGATGGAAATAACTTCACCTTATCCTGTTGTGTTATGGGTATTTTTGTATGATGCGAAATCTTCTAAATCTTCTTTTTGGATTAAGTACATTTATGTTAGACATATAGACATACTAATTTTGAAGCGTTGCGGTTGTTCACATGAATTTTTTCTATAGATTGTTTCTTTTGCTTTATTTATCCTAATTGTGGAAACCAATATTTATCTAATCCTTTGATTGACTAGCTAAGGCACACTGTGTCATAATTCACTAGCTAAGGCCTTTTTTTTTTTTTTCTGTTTGAGGGGCATCGGCATAACTTCTGACTGTTGCTATCTTATATTAGGTTGAGGGACAATATGAGGAAGTTATATTCGATCATCTCCATGCAACTGCATTCCAGTACACTTCTCTTGGCAGACCGATCTTGGGTTCTGCAGAAAATGTCAAGTCAATTACCCAAGAGGACCTCCAGAAGTATATTGAAACACATTATACGGCTCCTAGAATGGTACATGATAATGAATTTATTGAATTTTTTTATTCACAGATTTATTGTTTTATAGTACCTCTATTGCTGCAGTTGGATGGACCATTTTCACTAGTAAATATCATACGCTTCTATATGTTTTCAGGTTATCACTGCTGCTGGTGCTGTTAAGCATGATGATATTGTAGAGATGGCAACAAAACTGTTTAATGACCTACCAACTGACCCTACAACAACAAGCATGTTGGTTTCTACCCAACCAGCCTGCTTTACTGGTTCTGAGGTGTGTTTGACGCTTACCTGCACTATCTATTGTTAATATGGCTTGATCTCAGTTTATGCTACTCAATAGGTCCGCATCATTGATGATGACATGCCCCTTGCTCAATTTGCTGTTGCCTTTAATGGAGCATCATGGGTAGATCCTGATTCTATTGCCTTGATGGTCATGCAATCCATGCTTGGCTCATGGAACAAGAGTGCTGGAGGAGGGAAACACATGGGGTATTTTTTTCTTTCTCTAGCTCTTGGTGTTTTTATCAGTGTTTCTATATGGACCAAATTTTGTTTTGTTCTACTGACTGATGATCATCCTACATAACTTTTACAGTTCAGAGCTTGTACAAAGGGTAGCGATCAATGACATTGCTGAGAGTATAATGGCATTTAATACAAATTACAAGGACACTGGCCTCTTTGGTGTCTACGCTGTTGCTAAGGTAAGTCTTGCTTGAATGTCTATTTATCAAGGAAAAGTTTATATTAAGTGCTCGAACTGGTCTTTTATTCTTATATGTTTTTCATAGTGATGTATGTCTGAAGTGCAAATCCTTGGTCATGCAATCCTTCCTATCCATGGTTACCATAATAATAATTGTCCGAACCCCTCAAATGTTATGGTTAGAGTAATTGAACAAAAATTCAGGCCTAAAGAGCTCTGTATTACTGATCTGTGGAAGTGGTGATGGTGTTCCTGTTCCAATTCTTGCTTCTGCTTTTTCGTCGAATGAAGTGTTAAACTTGATTACTTGGCACAGATATACTCATGGGTTGCTTAGATGAAGTGGATGTTTTTGTGTGTATGTGTGTGTGTGTGTGTGTGTGTGTGTGTGTGTTTTGCATTGTGGGGTTATTCTTCCCCTACTTTGGCTAGCAAGTTTGAAATATCTTGGCAAACTTGGTAGTCTAGCGCAGTATGCAAAATTTTCCTCTGTCGGACATGAGCATGGTACATACACGATATTGCTCTTCTTTTTTCTTGGGTCCACTTGATTTGTCTGTTCGATTTTATAGCACTTTGTTGATCGAGGGCTTCTCGAAATGCACAGTAGTATTGTGATAATATTGTTGCTAGTGTTCACACCCTCCTTTTTTATGATGGTTTTGTATCACCTATTTTGCAGCCTGACTGCTTGGATGATTTGGCTTTTGCAATCATGCAAGAGATTAGCAAACTGTCATACCGGGTTACTGAGGAAGATGTTATCCGTGCACGTAATCAGGTATCTCTTTGAATTACTACTGATTTGGGCCACAATATAGTACTATGCACTTCAGCTTCACATTCTCATTACTTTGGTCTGACTTCCAGCTGAAATCTTCCATCCAACTGCACCTCGATGGTTCCACTGCTGTTGTTGAGGATATTGGTCGTCAGGTATTACCAGGTTTTAGCTATGTGATGTCACATCACATTCTTGATTAATGCCATCCACACTAGCTTATTTTTTTCTTTTTTCTCAGTTACTCATCTATGGTCGAAGAATTCCTATTCCTGAGCTTTTTGCAAGAATAGATGCAGTTGACGCAAGCACAGTCAAGCGAGTGGCCAACCGTTTCATTTTTGACCAGGTAATTGTTATTTTGCCAGCATACAGATATGGCATGTAGAATATTTGATTTTCTATACTACTTTAAATGATATAATGGTGGTGTCCAAGTCTGCCTCCAACGCCGGGCCATAAGGTCCCCACACGACCACACGTGCTTTTCCTTTAGATATGGCATTCTATGCCTAATCAACTAACTATGCTGTAACCTATATTTTTTTGCTTTTGCTATACTACTTTAAATGATGCTAGTGGTGCTGTCCGAGTCTATCTCCAATGCCACAAGCTGACATGTGGGGCCATAAGGTCCCCACACGACCACACGTGAATATGCTTTTGCTTTCGATATGGCACTTTTATATGCCTAACTATGCTATGAACTGTATTTTTTTTGCTTTTGCTTTTATCTCTTATAATATCCGTTGCAATGCATGGTCCTTTAGCTAGTTTTTCATAGTATTAATATGCTGAACCTACCAAATTTTAGTCACTTGTATCATGTTTTTCATGAGGCATGCTTTGTTATGGAGCTGCCAGTAATCCTCTCTTTCACACTAATCACTAGTGATAAACGCGTGTTTTCTTTCCTTACCATCCTACAGAATAGTTTACTGGTTACTTGTGTACATATAGTTTCAATGCTATGCTTTTGCTTTGCTGTGAGCAACAAATTCTCATTCTGTGAACCCAAGATGCACAGATTTTTAGGAGCAAGTATTTTTGGTGGCTTGGGCAAATATTGCGCTTTATGTGAAGAGCAATACAAACGTTACATCATATGAACTTAAATTTTGCTCAGTGGGCAGGAGGCCAATATTCATTGTCATTATCTCTTTTTCTCAGGATATCGCTATTGCTGCAATGGGACCCATTCAGGGTCTTCCGGACTACAACTGGTTCAGGCGCCGGACCTACATGCTCCGTTACTAGACTCTCCAACCGATGTACTATGTTTACATTCTGCAAAGGCAAGATAATTGCCTCTTTTGGCATCAGTATATTATGGCCTCGTCCATGCACATTGTGTGTGCGACGTGGAGGAAATTTTTTTGAGCACCATTTTCCTTGTTTTCTTTGTCCAAAACCAACAAAGCTGTCAATAATGATAGGCAAATTCAACTGACGTGGCTTACTTGAGTTGCCACCCGTTGTTTCTACGATGAATCGTTACCCCTACTTATCCTTTTTTTTTATTGCAAAATTGCTTTCTTTTTCTTGGAATAATTTGATGAAGCTGCTTATGTAAAGATGATAGTTTTGCTGTGTCGACTATTGACAACTGCACGAGGTGCGAATTGTACCGATCTGTTAATCTCTTATTGCCTCTTGGAGAAACTTGGCTGTTGGTTCGTTGTGTTGTAGTATTTGGGAAGGTATGGCGGTGAATGGTTCGAACGAGGCGGTAACAGCCATCCATGTGTCTCCTTGTGCGGTGTTCACGCTCCATCGCCTTTTCCGGCTGCTCTTTTTAGGTCATGGCGAAATTGTTGTGCGTTACGTTTCCAGTCACGCTCGCACGGCCTTGGCGCTTGAGCAGTTGGCATCATCCGTTCGCCGGGCGTCGCGACTTGGACTGATTCTGTATTAGGTTGTGTTTAGTTCCACGCTGAAATTAGAAATTTGACTAAAATTGAAAGTGTGAAGAAAAAAGTTACAAGTTTATGTGTGTAAAATTGAAAGTGTGAAGAAAAAAGTTACAAGTTTATGTTTGTAGGAAAGTTTTGATGTGATGGAAAAGTTAGAAGTTTGAAGAAAATGTTTGGAACTAAACTCGGCCTTAGTTCATTGGTTTGTTTACACACGGTGGATGGCGATAGAGAGTATTGAGATATACTCCCTGGCATTTCCAAGGCCAAGACGACCTAATATCCCAGTTTATAGTGAATCTGGAAGAGCGGAGTATTATCTTGTCTTATCTCATTTTTTAAGTTAAGATACAGATCTTATCTTAATTTTTGGTAGCATATTTTTTAAATAGCTAAACGATATATTTTATGTGAAAACTTTCTATATAAAAGTTAAATTAAAATATCAGATAAATATATTTTTAAAATTTAAAATAATTAAAACCTAATTAATTATATACTAATAGCTTTATCGTCCTGTGTACTCGTACTTAAAAGATCCTCGGGCCATGGTGTCCGCCGCTTTAGGACAGCTAGTTACTTTCCGCTCTGCGCGCCTGAAGGCCTGAACCAAGGAGGCTCAGGCTGATCGGATCGGCAAGAACGGCAACAAACCGTCTCGCCGTCCGCTACTCCGATGTGGATCTTGACAGGTCGTGGGAGTGCGCGGCGCGCGCTGCTGTGCCGCCGGGAGGGGAAGGTGGGGTACAGGCCATGTTTAGTTGTTTAGGTATGAAATTTTTTATGTATACAGACTCACATTTAAAGTATTAAATGTAGATTAATAACTAAATAAATTACAGATTTCGCTTGTAAACTACAAGACGAATCTATTAAGCCTAATTAATTCGTCATTAACAAATGTTTATTGTAGTATCACATTGTAAAATAATGGCGTAATTAGCCTCAAAAGATTCGTCTCACAATTTACATGCAAACTGTGTAATTGGTTTTTTTCGTTCACATTTAATGCTCCATACATGTGTCCAAATATTTGATGTGATGGAAAAGTTGAAAGTGGGACTAAACACAGCCTTTGGCTACTGGGGTGCGCCGGTCACGCGTGTTTCTTTTTCCCCAGTGGCAAAGCTCCTCAACAAGAACAGTAACTCAGTTTTTGACTTGAGTTTTTATACAAGTCAGTGGTTCAAACATGCAAGAACCATTAACGTTCAGACTTGCAACCATCTTCTCCCTGTCAAAATATACGAACAACAGAAATAAAAAAGAAAGAGGTTTAACTAATCACAGCCGTTGGATAGAGATAAATGGAGAGGATTGGAGCTAATGCCACCCTGTGCATTAGCTTCTCTAATGCAGAGGATCCGAATCCGGACTTCCAATTTGAAGCTGACAAGGTGCAGAGTGCAGTACTACCCCTTTTCACTCGTGTGCTAACAGACCAGACGATTCAGTGATACATTCTATCGTATCACAAACAAAACAAAAACCACAAAACATTTCCGAGATATGCAGGGTATCGTATATTCGTATATGTGCAGACCAATAAATCTACCGGATGTATGGAAATGGCGCCCAAACTATTGTAGCACTACTTCTCAGCTGGAGTTCAGGTCTTCAGGAGGGCCTTGAACCACTGCACCGAGTTCTTGGGGTATCTCTTGAGGTTATCCTTGTAGTCCACGAAGTAGAGCCCGAATCTCGAGGAGTATCCGGCCGCCCACTCCCAGTTGTCCAGCAGAGACCACGCGAAGTACCCACGTACGTCGCACCCGTCCTCCCTGCAACATCACCATCCACGGAGGACTAATTAAAGCTTTTATTGTAGAAGAAAATATATATCTACACTTTGAATGCATATAACCAATATTTGCAATGTGAAATTAGCAAAGAATCGTAGTTGCTGTAGCTTTACTTGATGGAAGCAGCCAGATTGGTGAGGTAGTCATTGTGGTATTTGATCCTCTTGCTGTCCTTGAGGGCGTCCTTGATGGAAATGAACGGGTTGTTGCTGTCATCCATCCCTGAATCATCATCAGCTATACACTGTCACAACTCTGGTGTAATCTTGGGTTCACGACTGCTAGTTTCATGCGCAAAAATATGGGTAAAGCAAGGATTCATGCTCTTACCGTTTTCAGTGATGTACACTGGTGGGCTGTTGTACCTTTCCTTGACATAGTTCATCAGGCTCCTCATCCCTCGGGGCACAATGTACAGCCATATCGAATTTGCCTGCGAAACAACAGCACACCTCGTTTCAAATTCAGTGTGACATTGCAAAATTCGGAATGCTCATCCGGAGTCCACAAGATTAATTCTGGTGCCAAACTCACCCTATCTCCAATTGGCTTCCCATTCTTGAATGCTGCAAAAGCGCAAACCATCACCAAGAAAAAGAAGAAATCAGCATCCATACCATTACCAGAATTATGGGTGAGGATTCTCTACCATAATATTACTATCATTATAGTCACTGGTATGTGGGTCACACCTTTCTATCGTAGGGTTAGTGTTTACTTCCTCCGTTTCAGAATGTAAATCATTCTAACATTTCTCACATTCATATTGAACATCATTATGAATGTGGGAAATGTTAGAATGACTTACATTGTGAAACAGAGGGAGTACAATGATAGTGTCACTAGGTAGAGGATATGAACCCTGGAATCACACTAAAAACCAAGCACGAAAATGGCGAAGGAGAACTCACGGAGGCTGACGGTGCCGGTGTCTGCCAAGGTGTTGTTGAGCAATGTCCCGATGATGTTGGTGTTGTTGTGCCTCGTGTAGTAGGTGGTGTAGTGGTTTATGCCGACGAAATCCAGCGCCCCCTTGACGACGGCGGCCTCATCCGCCGTGAACCTCGGCAGCCTCTCCCCCACCCTCGCCCTCATCGTCGCCGGGTAGTCGCCGAAGAAGAACGGATCAGCAAACCTTCCATTGCAAACAATGCAGCCGGTCAATCATACTGTAACATGTGTGATATGTTTTCCTTAGAAAAAAAGAACATGTCGATTCGGCACTGTTCTTTTCAACTCATTAAAAATGGAATACGTTTCTAAAAAAAAAAAACTTTTCTGTTGTATTGTTTAGACCACTTTTTTCAGGCCATCTGTTAAGTTTATCTTTTAAGATATTTATTTACCCAAGTAGATAATCCGCGACAATAATCTAAATCAAATATAGCCGAGGTCGAAGCAGAGGTAGATAATGACTAATGAGAAGACGATAAGACCGGTGTATGAAAAGGGAGGTGAAGAGAGCTTAGCTCACCATCCTAGCTGAAACTCCTGCGCTCTCTTGGCCGCCTCGATGTCGATCGTGGTGTTGGACATCGGCTCGAACCACATCACGTCGAACGCTATCCCAAGCTGCCCGTTCTGCGTCGCCTGCGATTCCCACTCCATCCGTATAGTAAGATAAAGATCGATAATGGGAAGAACGCAGCAGCAACACATTGACATGGGAAGAAATTCAGAACGGATCAGTTTGTCACCTTGTATTTTGTCCTGTAGATGCTGGCGGCGGCGGCGTGGGCGAGGATGAAGTGGTGGGCGACGACGTAGGGCTCGGTGCCGGAGTTGCCGGCCTTGCAGTAGAGGTGGAGCAGCACGGAGCAGCGGCCGGGGGCCTGGAGCCCTGCGTCGTAGCCCTGGATGGCCACCGTGTGCGGCTCGTTGAGCGTGATCCAGTGCTTCACCCTGTCCCCGAACTCCCTGAAGCACGTCTCCGCGTACGCCGCGAAATCGTCCCTGCATTTTTGGATAGGTACATTCACCAAGATGGTTAGTGTACTTACTTAATTAACTGAAACTACCACTGGGATTAGTAATTCTGTCATGAAGATTGATGCTGGATTAGTTCAAGTGTAAGTTCTCTGCATTTTTTTGATACATTCATTCATCAAGATCGTTAATTTCTCCTACTTAGTTAACTGAAATTGCCATTGGGATTGGTAACTCTGCCATGAAGATTGTTGCTGGGTTAGTTGAAAGTGTACGTTTTTGGTGTTTTCAGGTGTTTAGTGCTAGCTTCGAGGAATGATCTTAGGTGCTTGTAGGATGGTGTTTTCAGTATGAACCCTTTCTTTAGTTGATGTGTATCTCTTTTTTATCAATGAAATGAGGCAGAACTTCTTCCTTTGTTTTTTTTTAAAAAAAAGGAAATTGAATTGTAAGTGTGTAACTGGTTAGTTAATTGAGGGAGACGACACTCACACTATCTGCCTGTCAAGCCAGCCCTTGTACTTGTCTTCAAGGGCCTGGGGGAGGTCCCAGTGGTAGAGTGTCACATATGGCTGAATTCCTGAAAGATTGTTATACTTTTTCAGCAAATTCAGAAGCTGTCAAGATGACCTGAATTTATCACTTTCAAATCTGTGTGCTCACCTTTTGCTAGAAGTGCATCGATCAGCTTGTTGTAGTGGTCGATACCAGCTTGATTGACTTGACCAACACCATCTGGAGTAAGCACGAGATGATGCAAAGGCTAATTAGAATATGGGGACAGAAAGTGCAGGTAAAAATTTCTGACTCTGAAGACGCAGTTTGACATCATGGTCGACTTCGCTAGTTTCTCAGTTGGACACCACGTACTTGGGTAGATTCTTGACCATGCTATCGAGAACCGATACGCATCCATCCCCATGTCTGCCATGAGCTGTATATCCTCCTGAAAAAAGCATCCATTTCGTAGGCTACATCGATTATATTGTGCTCATTTTGCAGGATAAATGGATAAGATATGAATACGTGTGCACTTGATCTGAAAGATAGAGAGAATCAGAGAGAGTGGTGCTCACCTCGAAACGGTGGTACTGATCAACTGCAACATCAGCATTGCTGAAGTCGGTGATCTTTCCTGCACAAAAAGATGAGAAATAAGCAAAACATTAGCGTTACGGTAGTGACTAGCTGCAACTACTAGTCCTGAGAACACCTGGTTAAGGTTAAAGATCAGCCAGTATTACGAAAGATGAACACAGATGCCAACTAATTCTTACCCACTAGGCCCACTATCTTAAGCTACATGAGCACTACCTTAGTTATCCCCACTACTGAATTACATGTACTACTAATTATGAAAGGTAGGTGAGATCTAGTATCAAATAGCACAATTGCGGTCTTGTTTGCTCCATTATCCAACTTTGGGTGAAGAAAGTTGCAACAAGCTTCAAGCACTAACTATACTGTCTATCTAGGTACCATGTCTGCACTCTGCACAAGAGACGAGATGTACAAGTGGCACGATCCAATGATTGGATTCTCCACAAAAGGGGAGCTTTCGGCTTTCCTATTGCAGTTTTAGGCTATATTTGAAAGATATTCAGACAACTACAGCTTCTTATCATCTAATAGTATAGCTTTTCGTTTAGATCTTAGGAAGCTACATTTGTAGAATCTAGAAGAGCTAAAAGCTGAAAAAAAAGCACAACCTTTTCAGATTGCCAGAAGCTGACTATCCACGAGTTGTTTATTAAAATCTTAAACTCTCCTCAAACACACCCCTAGTGTCCTATAATAAACGTGTTCAGAAATGAAATCACCATGAATGTGCTTGAACTTGATAGGTATAAGTAGGAGTATTTGCTTTGCAGAAACGCCCTAATTTGATATGACGACAGGCAGATTAATCTGGAATAAACTTTGCAGTACTGAGAAAAGAAAAACGTGTAGCAATACGTACGTACCAAAGGTGTGCGCGAACGTGTCCCAGATGGTCTGCCCTCTCCCGTCCTCCTTCACAGCTCCCTCGTACTACGAAATAAAAAAAAAACAAAAACCCACTGTTTATTCACATCAAAATACATACACGAATCTGAATCAGACTCACAGTGCTGCTATTTGCATGGTCGCGTCGGTATTTTTAGCGTAGCGTGTCTTGTCGTCAAACGAACAAACCAACTGAATCTGGTTACCGTACCTATACCGTTTCCAAACTAATATAATAAGTAACAATTTTTACAAATATTTATCATTCCTAAAATTTAGTTTTTTTTAATTCTATCAATGTTGCATTGAAATTGGCACTAAATAATTAATTCACAATATAAAAATATCTCAATTATTTTCGATCGTTTTCATAAAAATGATAAAATAATGATACCGTTTATGATCATTTCCGATTGTTTTCGTGTCTACTCTGGTCACCAAGCAGAGCTCCAGGGGGTTTCTCTCCATGCTGGTGAAGATGTGAGGATTTGTTCAGAGCTTTCAAATGTGCCTATTCCCTCAGTAAAGAAACTTTACCTCAAAAACTTCAATGACCGCCTTCGCTGTGTGAATTGGAAGTTCATCTGGTGCAACAGAGCACCTCTAAAAGTGCAATTTTTTGCCTGGCTTCTAGCAAAGGAAAGGTTACCAACGAAACATAATCTAATTAAAAAAGGAATCGTTTCCTCTGCTACTTGTGACATCTGCAACCTTGAAGTGGAAGACGGAAGTCATTTTTGTCTAAATTGCCCCTTCGCTCAAGGCTTCTGGGAGGCAATAGGTTTAAGCCCTCGAATACACATGGTTACTGATATGGCCAATCTTAAACCCGATGGGAATCTGCCTGAATTGCACTTCAGGGTGTTCTATCTGCTATGTTTTTGGTCCTTGTGGAATCATCGCCATGACGTTTTCTTCAGGAACATGTCCCCGTCTCTGCAATCGGTTCTTCGCAAATGTATGGAGGAATGTGGTCTTTGGCTAGAACGCCTCAAATTTGAGCATCGCTCTGTAATAACTTCTTGGAAGCTTATCTTTTCGGCTCCACTTCAAACTCTGACGAATGTGTAACAAACTTTGTAGCCCTCCTTTTTAATGAAAATTCAGATGGGGAAATACTCTGGTCACCAAGCCTCCTCTTCCGGGCGCCACGATCTCACGATGGCCGCGCCGCGCGCGCGGGAGACGGCGAGAGAATGCGTGAGAAGCTGGGCGCCGGCGCGCCGCGCGGCGCGGGGTGGTGGTGGACTGGGCGGTGGTGTCGCGCGGCGCGGAGCCAGCCAACCGCCAAGGCGCCCCCAACTACTCCTGGTCCGCGCGCCTCTGGCGATCGAATTCGCGGTAGGCCGCGCGGGGCCAGGGCCCAGGGCCACGTCCCCCCATGCGTTCTCGTCTTCTCCTCGCAAGCGGACGCGGCACGTGAACCGCTGCTGGTGGTGGAGGTGGTTCCGATCGTTTCCGCGGAATTTTCCACGGACCACGGCCAAAACCGCCTGCGCAACGGCGAGCGACGATCAGACGCAACGCACGCACGCACGCTGCGCACATTCGTTTTCAGTAAAAATAGTCCACTACACATGGTGACTCTGGAACATGTACCAATGTAGTCCGTATGGACCGAACCTGTTGTTTTGGGATGGAAAAAGGAGAAGAGATCAGAGTGTAGTGGTGTTCTTTTGTCGGTACTGTTCTACTAGAATGGAAGAAAAAAGCTTCCGCCAATCTGGCGCGCGCGACTGTAACAAAAGTGTGCAATTCTGCCGTATGGGCGCGTGCACGCTGAAAGCTATGTGTTGAGGTGGACGCATGGAGGACCGGACATTCGGAGATGGCAACGACGCAGGTGATTTCAAGATCTGAGACGCCACTCTCCAAAAGCAAACGAGCAAACCCAAGGTCACAAGACAAGAACACAACTTTGAGAGGGAGGGGGGAGATCGAGAATCCGGCAAAGACGAGAGACACACATAAATTCCAGAAACAAAAGCAAAGTTTGTTTCTTATCCCATTTGCACTTCCATCCGGCTATTCCCCCTTAATTTGGTAACTAATCATCACTGATCAAGTCGTACGTACGTGTGTTCAACCACTGTACGACTAAAACGGCAAAAAGGATGAACAAACAAGTTTGTCTCTGAAACCGAACAACAGATTCTCCACAAGTTTATCTCTCAAAACAACAATGGGAAATCCATCCGTGACTAACCTGGTACGCGGCGGAGGCGGTGCCGAAGACGAACCCCTCGGGGAAGCTGCCCCTGGTTAGCCCTCCTCCGCTCTGCTGCGCAATGCATCCTCGCAGCGACGACGACGCGACGCCGAAGACGACGACGAGGACGGCGACCGCCTCCAGCCTCGCCGTGCTGCATCGCCCACTACTACTCTTTATCCTCCCCATCTCGCAGAGAGAAGGTACGGGAGATCGTGGTGTGTGGGCTCCAAACTGCACGGACTGATGGTGGATGATGAGATGAGATGAGTATTTATAGCGGCAGAAATGGAGGCATGCACGCTCCCACTAATAACCAATTTTTCGCTTGGGATGTGATCTCTCTCGGTGTGTGTATGTATGTAGTAGTGAGCTCTTGCTTTAAGGGATGGAAGTGTGAAGCGTGGTTGGGACTCTATCGGTTGCCTGTGACCGTAATGGTTTATTAGTGATTAAAACATTATAGATAAGAACTTTTACAAATCTGTTTTTGACGGCTTAAAAAACTAATGGTTATTTTACCATCCTTGAGAAGATATCTAGAGATATCATATTTTATAGTGTATAATTTGCTACCTCTAAATACTAAAAATTATAGTGTAAAATTTAAGTACCATAAGGTACTTTATTAAGGACTATAAAGTTTCTCAAAAACTAATGATGAAGAAAAACTACGTTAGAAAAGCATTGGTCCAAATCAAGTTTTAAAATTTAAATTTTGGCAACAACTTATAAGTACTAGGGTAGACGATGAGGTCCTTTGGTTAGGAGAGAAATGAAGGAACAGCGAAAGTGTGGGAGGAGAAAGCATTCTGCTAGTCCTGCTTGCATGATGCCATGATTGATCAGTGATCAGTGTTATTATTGGGGAATCAAACATTTTAAATTGGTAACTACTATGAAATGGTGATTGCTGTTTGATTATAACATGATTGGCGTGCTTCTATTGGGGCATCAAATTAATGTATTAAATAAGTACCATGGAATGGAGTAAAAAATGGATAAATTTGAGATCAGGGTACGTATTTATAACAAATTTTAACAGTGTGCTATTTTTATCCTAGTGCACTAGCCGGATGAATGAAATGTCCATTATCTAGAAAAAGGTGTACTATTTTAGTATTTTTATCCACTATTTGAATGCATATTATCTGTGAAAAAAAATCAATGCTTTCTTTCGGCATGTAATGTTTTTAACAGGATCAGATAGCATGGATACTTGTGAATAGGCAGGTTAATTGGAGCAAATTGACCAGTTCAAGTATTTAGATAAGCACAAATCGAGCCAGTTTTTAGGGGTTTGATCACCTTGCCTGCATGCGGACATCTGTTGAAAAGGACTGCGTCTGCATTGATCCTAGATAAATTAAAGACGTGAATAACATCTGCATCAACGTGGTTCAGATTTACAAGGAACCTAATCGCGTGTGTTCCCCTGTCTACTTTCAGAGAGTTTGGCATGTTCCAAGGTTGTCATGATTAGTTCGTTATCATCTCGCATGTTTCCAACCACAAACCGTGCAATTTGCCGCAAACAAATGCACAATTGATACAGATGATCCCTTGCATGTACGGACCATCACAAAACGAATACATGGGAGTGGATTCTAATCTCTCGAGGGGATATCCCCTCGTATATCTTTTTCTTCTAAATTCGATGTAAATAGTTGTGAAAAAATCTGAAAAAAATTGACAATATAGAGTATAATGATACCTACTAGTCCACCAAAATTCATGTTCAAATTAGATCTACAAATCGAGAAACAAAAAAGACAAATTTAGATATAAACAGTACGCTACTATTCATACGCTGAATTTGTCTTTTTTATATCTCGACGTGTGAGTTGAGTTTGGACTTAAGATTTTGTGAAGTTGTATATATGTGTTGTATGAATGTTGTCAAATTTTTTCAGAATTTTTCATAACCGTTTAGATGGTTTTTGAGCAAACGAGGGAACATCCTCTCGAGAGATTAGAATAGTTTCCCCGAATACATTGCCTCCATACTTGTGAGAGGCACTATTGCATCATATATGCAGTTCTCTATATATCAATATAATTGTCTGTTAGCTTGTTTCTTTATATCTCGCTTTGCTTTGGCTGCCTCCACCCAATCATTTGATTTCGCGTCTTAGTTTGCCAGCTCAAATCAATCTCCATGGTGCATGTACACATGCACAGATCATCAGTACTGAACTGCTGATACAACTAGTAATGTACTGTACCAGTATAGAAGTTTCTTTTTCAGATATATGCGAACCTATCGATATATAATATCGGTGTCTTGTCCATGCTCGTCTCGATCGATCATACAGATACTACACCGGTGGCCAGCTGGCTGGCGCTATCTGAACCATTTCATATTCTTGTGTTCATTCTGAATATATATTCTGAATGGACTCGATGATGATCTGAACCCTCCTTTTTCTGAGCTTCTACCCTAGGACTAGGAACATCAGACTGGAAGTTTTGAAGGTTTGTTGTGTGAAACGACAAGTGTTGATTGATACACGGGACATGGGGGGGCGAAACGTGTAGGCGCTCGCGACTCCACTCCACTCTTGCGCATCTCTCGGTCGATCTCCTCGTGTTGGTCGCCGTCTCCTTCATGGCGATGATTTGCTGGCCTCACTGGAAGTACGAAATCGGTGTGAAGCGGCGAGCGAACTTGTAGGCGACTCATGCACGCGTCAGATCGGACCAGACCTGTCCTGACCTGCAGCGGATTAATCCTCCGTCCCAAAATAACCCAACCTATGATAGATCAATCTTAACAAAGCCTCTATTTGACTACACTTATTTTCATATATTGTGTGACAGCCAATAGCCACCGTGTTTCTTTATGCAGCTGTAGCTGGTCCAAACACTTATTAATATTCGTTGTTTTAACATATATCAAATTCAGAGCAGAGAAAAGAGTTATCTTGGAACGAAAATAGTAGATTGTGTTTACACCAAATTTATCACCTATAGACGAAATAGGGGAAAATTGCCAAAGTTTGAAAAGTGCCGGGTTTCCTTCACAGGGCCGGCTAGACCGCAGGTATGTGGACGGTCTGACCGCGGCCTGAACTCTAGTCTGACCGAATGTATGTGGCCGATCAGACCGTCAGGGTCCGAGCTCGAGTCTGTTTTCGTCGGGTTTCGGATTTTCTTGCTTGGGAAGGCATGTTTCGGGTTTCTTTGGTTTCTATCCCGAGTTGGACATGGAGGTAGGTCTGTAGAGGGCAAGACCAACCCCTATTTAAGGGACAAGGCCGATTCAATTGTAATCCCTGAACACACAATATACTTGAGTAGCCTTTTATTTTATCTTTACTTTTTCAGTTATGTTTTCCACTTTACCCTAGTTTTAGTCCATCTTTGTCAATTTGTGCCGTAAATCGTCCGCCGCCGCTGCGAGAGTGCGACACCTCTTTGTAGGTTTGTCATGAAAATCTTCCGATTTGCCCACGAGACGGGTAGTTATCCTCATATCAATCTAAATCGGCCTAGATGCTGATTTTGATCTCTAAATCGGCTCCGTTAGCCGGTTTAGCTGTTTTCCATAAAACCCATTTTGATTTGGCCGTTTGGCTAGATCGAGGTGGTTGGTGACTCCATATCACCGCAAGGCGTTTAAATATTGTGATCGTGCTTATCAACTTATCACAGAAAGTTGCTAACAGATTGTACCGAGTACTTTCAGTTCAGAGATTCAGAAACAAGCTGTGTCTCGGTCTAAGCTTGGGCGCTTCCGCGGCTTTCACATTCGCCGCAAGCGAGTTGCATGCACTGCATTGCGAGTCGCTGGCGTGCGTTGCAGTCTGAATAATTTGATTTGTGGGAGTATACTGCACTGATTGCGACCCCAATCCCGACCGACCTTAGCTGGCTAGTGTATGTGCTTCGGTTCCTCGATTCATTCCTGCAATAATGTTTTGATCATGCATAGTGTGAACGACACCTTTGTCATCGTTTAGGCGTTGTGTTGTTCGTCTCGTCTTGTTTATGATATGATGAAATCTTCGTTCACATTCAGAAATCAAATTCAGAGCAGGCAATGCGCGTGCCGGTGCCGGTATTCGTTGGTTTATATATTCGACAGGCCCATGATAATTAATTGGATCGGTGGAGACTGGAACTATGCCGCCGAACAGCTGGGATACTCTGTGTTACTACTACTGATGATGCAGAAGCAAGAAACAACTGACTACAGAGGCGAGAGGGGAATTTAATTATTTACTACTTTTAGCTTTGTCACTTATCCAAATACCCTTTTAGATTTGCGCTTAATAATTTGTCACCGGAGAGAGATGAGTTCTTAACTATTTCTCACTTTTGCCTACGTGGCGTGCCCGCGTGGAAAATAGCGTGGACCCCACCCGTCAGCCCCTCCCTCACCTTCTTCTCCACCTCCGGCCGCCGTTTCTCTACCTATCAGGTCGAGATCCACGCCGTGGGGGAGGTTGGGCGGGCGCTGGTGCCAGCGCACAAGCTTGACGCAGTGGAGGGAGGCCTACCAATGCGGTGTGAGGTTGGCGAGCGTGGTGGGGTCGCGGTAGTAGACGGTGAGCGAGGTCACCTGTAACGCCGCGCTTTTAGCGGGACGTTAAAAACTAATTCGGCAAAATTCTAATTGCGAAAATTCCGTTCTTTGTGTGCGAGTCTAAGTCGTGCCGTGGATCAGTTTAAATCCATCATTGTTCCCTCCCATCGCCATCAAAATCCTCTACCTCTAAAATGTCAATTCCGATTCAACTTCCTAGATCAATTCTGAAATTCAAATCCTTCCTTTGAATTCTCGTCAAATACTTCTACGAATCCAAAATTATTCAAATCCCGCCTCGAATCCTTCCCTTGACTTCACCTTATGTTCCTAGAGTCAAAGTATCAAGGTTAAATTCCAAAATCCTTCTCAAATTCTCTCCAATTCAAAAACACCCTTCAAATCAGTTCCCTCGGAAAAAGTCTACATTGCGTCCCTCTTGGTTGTGGGCCGTTTCTCCCTTGCTCGGCCCATTCTCTCCTCTCGGCCGCTCCTCCTCCTCCCCGCACGTGCGCTGCACGCGCCAAGAGAGAGAGGCAGCGCCTCTCTTCTTCCTCTCTCCTTCCTCGCTCTCTCCCTCTCTCTCTGCTTCCTTTCTCTCTCTCCTCTCGCCGCGCTATGCACCGTCGCCGTGATTCGATTTTCGCCGCCGCCATTTGAACCCGCCACCGCTTTTGGTTCCCGCGCACGCGCCGGTCGTGACCGACCGCCCGGTCGCCACCACCGTCAGCGCCTGCGCTGCGCTGCCGCTCGGCCCCGCTGCCTGCCGCGAGCTCTGCAGCGCGTGCCCGAGCCGCTCGACGCGTGTCCTGCCAAAACCGTGAGGCCGAGCTCCCGCTCCCATCCCTCTCCCTCCCCAACTCGGCAAAGAGAAGAGCTCCCTTTTTCCCCTCCTTTTCCACTTTTGCCCGACACCGCCGGCGTCATCACCTGCCGCCTCCTTGGCTGCACGCGTCGACGACCGCCAGCTCGCCGCCCTTGCATCCTTGACCGCCCACGAGGTCGGTTTCCTCCCTCCCCAAACCGACATCCCCCGCGCCTATAAAGCCCGAGCCTCCTCCCCATATCCCTCTCGTTTTTCCCTCGCCTTCACCGCGCCATTGTCGCCTTCCCGCTGTCCTTGCCGTCGCCGTCTGTCGCCGAGCACCGGGGGAGCCGGTGCGTGCGTGGACGCGTGACGAGGAGCTCCGGGCGCCACCTCTCCCTCCCTTCCTCCTCGGCCGCGCACCCTCGGTGCCGCGTCGCCCCGCCGTCGCGACCGTCTCGCCGCGACTCCATCCGCGCCGCCAACGCCGCTCCCCTCTCGTCGGTGAGCTCCGCACCGTGTTCTTCGTCTCGATGAACACAGTGCCGTCACCCTCGTGCTCTCGCGCTTAGACGCCGCGCCGCGCCCGTCGCCGTTCGCCATAGCTCGCCGGCCGCCTTGCCCTGCCCCGGAGGTCGCTCACCGTCGCCATGACTCCCTAGGTTAGCTCGTCGCCGCCCGTCGCTTGAAACGAGTTCCCGGAATCGTGTAGAAGCTCCTTCCCCGGTGAATTGGACTCCCGTTGCCCCGGCGAGTTTTCCCCTTCTCTCCGCCGGCGATGGCCGCCGCCGCAATCCGCCGCCGTAGGCCCTTCTCTCACCGATTCCTTGCGCCGTGACCCTCCCCGTGTCCCCTTGAACCTCCCCGGCGAGCCACCGCGGCCGCCCGCCTCGCCGGCTGCGCCCGCGCCGTGCCACCCATCCCGCCGCCGCACGGCTGTCGTCGCCGACCGCCGTCGCGCCACCTCTCCCTCATCCGAGCCGGTGAATGGAACCGCCTTGATTCCCTCTCGCTTCCGGTGCCCGCCGCCTACGCCGATTCGTCGCCGTTCGCCGGCGGCGTTGCGCCGTCGTGAGCCGTCCGATCCCGGGCAGCTCCTCCTCTCTCCTGCGCCTGCGTGGAAGTCCACGTGGACGCCACCTCAGCCCACCCGGCCCCGCTTGACCTCGGTCAGCCGCCTCCCTCCGTTCCTCACTCGCGCGCGGGGTCCACGGAGAGCCGAGAGGCTGCGCGTGGGCCCGAAGCACACCGCGTCCACCCGCGCGCCGCGCGTGGACCGCTTTCCCCCGAACCCTAGCGCCGCCCTCGCGTGCGCCCATCCCACCGTGGGCCGTGTCACCAATAAGCGGGCCCCACCCGGGACCCCGCACGGTGCAATCAGTCGACCGGAACCGCCCCCATCTCTCCCGTGCCCTAATGGGCCGACTTCCGCGCTCGCCCGGCCCAATACGGCTCGGCCGAGCCGCGCAAGCCATCGGGCCGCGCCCTAAGCCGCCCAACGAAGTCTGATTCACATCCCTCCTTTATTTCTTTTCAAAAAGGATTTAATAAATCCTTTTTCCTTTAGACAGAAATTCCTTAATCCTTCCAAAATTCATATCTCTTGATCCGCTCGTCCGAACGCCTCCGTTCCACTTCCAATAATTCCGTAAAATTGAGATATATTCAATGGCACTATTATTTAGTCTAAATAGGATCTTCTTTTGGTCTTTTGTTTAGGTTTTTGATCGTTTGCGTATAGTTACAGCTACCGGATTTCCATCGATCGTGGATTTCTCGAAGATTCGTGAAGCTCCGTGAAGGCCTTGAGCAAAGCTAGTCACCCTTTGACCAATTGCTCCTATAATTGAAAAATCATTACTATTTTGTTTGCAACTTGCATTATTAGAATCACTCACGTTTAACTTGTTTGACCTCGGTTTGCGTGCAAACCGACGGACCTACCCAGTAGTCGCACTAATTCCTGTAGGCCATACTACCCTGATTCCTTGTCGCTCCACTTTTATGGTAACTCGGTATCCGTGCTCTCTGAGCGCGTATACCAAATATCCCACATACACCGTTGTTTGTCGAAAACTTGGGAAATGGGTTTGAGAAGCCTTGAAAACCCGACATGTGGTATCGCGTGTTTGAAAATAAAATAAATTGTGAAAACTCGCAATGCGGGGGTTGTGCCTATGTGGCACTGTCCCGTATTCGCATATAAGGACCGATTCCTGTGGGAAATTCATCCGAGCATATAACAAGTGGGACCACACGGGTGCAATGGGACGCCCCTGGCTGAGTAAATAGCAAACCAGGGAAGCCTTGATGCCAAAAGACATGTGGATTCAACGGGGTGGTGTCGGGTAGAACCCTCGGGCTTCCTGGCATAGTATGGTCTGGGACCTAACCTGTTGTCGGTCTGGGACCCCTCTCGTTGGCATATGGCAACCCTGTGTCGGCTTTCGAAATGCCTTGTCATGAAAGCCTTAGGGTCTCCCGACGTGGCTGATCTCACGGGCTGGGTGATCCGGGTTAGTAATGTCGTGTGGGTAAAGTGTACCCTCTCTGCAGAAGTTAACTAACTGTTCGAACAGCCGTGCCCACGGTCATGGGCGGATGTGAGGTGTTTCCTGTAGCGTAGATTTGTTTGCTTGTGCTTTGTGAAAAGTTGTTGTGGTGTGGGAACCGTTACCAGAATCAGCCTATGTGGCAGATGGATGACCTAAGTGGTCAAGAAACGAATCTGTGTGATTCGGGATGTCTACGGATATCATAGACTAGGTTTCCCGAGTGGAAGCGGATTGTTGTGCTGCTGGGCAGCTGGACTCTGGGAGTCCGAGAAAATGAAAAAACTCTGGGAGCCGATTAATCAAGTGAAATGGCTCTAGGAGCCGAGAAGTAATGATCTGACCCGGGAGGTCGGTACATTACCAATTGAGTTGTTGAAAAACATCTCTTAAAGTCGAATCGAGACGCAAGTCTCTTTTCGGCCCAAACTTAGAAAGAAATAAATCACTTAGTGATTTCAAAATGATTTCAAAATAAAGGATTTGCAAAACAACCTTGCCTCTCTTCCAAGCTTGTATTAAACACCTAAGTTCCCGTGACTTGCTGAGTACAAAAGTACTCACCCTTGCTCTATATAAATATATATATAGTTCCTCCGCCCTGAAGAGAAGATGAAGTGAAGTGAAGCGTAGGGTTTTGTCCTGGTTCCCAGCCGTCACCTGTGGTGTTAGGTGTTAGTCCGTTGGTTCCGCCGTTGCTGCTTCTGTTGTTGGTGTTTCCTCGTCCGTGTCGTCGGTTGCATTCTCGGGCTATTCTGAGCTGCAACCTAAGTTAAGGTAAATAAGTCCTCTACTTATTATAAGGATTGCAACGATTCATATTTGTCACCGTGGGTACCAGCGCTATGTCTTGGGACTGGTACTGAGATTGCGGTTTCGTAGGAAGCGGTTCGCGCCGTTTTTCCTACGACACGCTCCTGTCAGGTGCCGTTGTATGGCAGTGCTGGATTGGGGTGTGACATCACCGCCGGAAAGCAACCTGCGAGATGGGTGGCGATGGAGGCGTTCTACTCGGAGATTTCCTCGAGGTGGTACAGTTTCATTCCCGACGACGTTGACGACGACGGCGTGCCGCCGCCACCGGGCGGGACGAAGGAGAGGAGCGGGTGCCCCCACGACGAGACAAGCGAGAGGTCGAGGCGGTCTAGCACCGGAAGGAGAACGCCGGCGAGAGGAACAAGAACCCTGGCGAGCTGAGGTGGAGGAGAAACGACAGTCGGAGGTGGAGAATAAGGTGAGGGGAGGGGCTGATTGGTGGTGTCCATGTCGTTTTTCACACGGGCACACCATGATGCCTCGCCACGTAGGCAAGAGTGGCAAATACTCACATCCCCTCCTAGGTTAAGTTTTTTTTGGGACGGAGGGAGTAGTTAAGAAATCACCTCTCTCTCCAGTGGTAAATTATTAAACGCTAACCTAATAGGGACATCTGGATAAGTGATAAATCTAAAAGTGGCAAATAGTTAAATTCCCTGAGGCGAGAAGCCATGTTCCGATGTCCGGCGTTGAATGTGCCCGTGTCATGTCACGTTCCCAATCGAGTATGTCAAACTGAATTCCTTTAGCTCTGGATCTGAAATGTGCTGACTGGTTATGGACTATCTCATCAGGAGACAAACTACCTGCCGGCATGGGCGCGTGCTGTGCTAGGAATAAGTTCACTTACCGCTTTCATCTTAAGGTTAAATTTATTTAGCATCCTTAAACCATGATAAAGCCCAATCAAGTCCCAGCGTTCGATAGTTAGTCTGTGCTGGTTCTCTCTGATGGAATGAGAAGCCAAGGTGGCAATGGCCGCCGTCGTCTCACTCTGGCGCCGTCTTGGGCGACTTCTTCCAAGGGACTAGCAGCTAGCCTTTCGCCGGCGAAGTCCTCTTCTGAAGAATGTGAGCGCGCTCGTTTTCGGCTTGGCCGCTTGGTGGAGGCGGCGGCGGCTTCTGCGACAAGACCAAGAGCTGTGCATGGATCGTCCGCTGCGTTTGATCAGGTAAATGAATACGGTGATTCATCGGGATCTCGTTTTTCGATTTTGCAGGATGCGTCTAGCGACGATTCCGGTCATAGTTTGGCAGACTTGGAAAGTGCGGTAAAACCCTGGAGCGGTCCTCTTCCGTCTCCGAGGAGGTCGCCACCGAGAACGTTGGGCACTATAGTTTCTTCAGCTCTGCAAGGTAATTTTCAGAGCAATGCACTGGCTCCGGTTTTGGGCACAGCTATAAAGGTGTGAGGATGATGGAAAATTCCTAAAGGTTGCATGCCACAGGTTGGAGTCGATGGTTATACAACTATTTACCAATTATGGGTGGAGGTTCACAAATAGACTTCAATAAATGTGTTCTCCTTATTTTGGCTTGGTTACCTTTATTTTTGTTTGGTGTGTTCTTTTTATCTGAACTACACTCTTTTCTGGAGTGCTATTTTGTAATAATTGGCCGTAACTCTTTTTGAGCAAAGGCTGGGATGTTATATTCCATTATCTTTAAAAAAAAAAAGTCCCAGCGTTCAAAAAACATGGTGTCCTCCTCCTCAAGGTGAGCTAAAGCTGAATTTTGATGGATCTTTCTTCAGTGAAAACAAAACTGGAGGGTGGGGTTTTGCAATCCGGGATCATGCGGGGAGTGCTGTGCTTGCTGTGCAGGGAGGATTGATTCGGTGCAGGATGCTCTAAGTGCCGAGGCTGTTGCTTGTTTGCATGCGTTGCGAGCTGCAGTAGATCATGGGTTCTCGCACATTTCTGTGGAGACAGACTCTGTCACCCTGGTGAATGCCTTGGAGTCTTCTTGCTGTGACCGAACTACGGCGGGTGTCATCTTCAAGCAGATTAAAGCGATGATTCATTTGGATTTTGTTATGATCAGAGTGTCTTTTACTAGTCGCTCATGTAATAACTGTGCTCATGAACTTGCTTATCAAGGAGCTAGTTGGGACCCGGGTCATATGTCCATTTGGGCTGACCCCCTCCCAGATTTTGTACAGTCCCTGATGGTTCGTGATTACACTGAACCAACTGATAATAAAGAGCACGTTTCCTGTCAAAAAAAAAAAAAGATCTTCACTTCTCATCTTAGCAAAATCGTCTAAATCAGACCGCATGACAGTATAAATGGTGGCTTCCTTGATGTGGCATCTTCAAGCACAAGCACCTCGCCCTCATCCTCCTCCTCCCTCACCCTGAGGCCGGGCGAGCTAGAGCTCGGAGGGGCTCGCCCACCGCCTAGACATACTCACTGTCTCCCCCAAGCTGCGACGGTCGCGCTCGCTGTCCCATCCATCCCGCTTCCCGCCACTCCTAGCTAGCATAAACGACGAGGGTGGGCTTGATCGACTCATTCTACGTCTCCCTCAACGTGAAGAAAGGGAAGAGAGCAGAGAAAAAAAACAAGGAAAGAGAGGGAGAGGGGTATATGCGAGATTGAGGTAAAATAGATGGAGACAAGGATTTTTATATAGGTCCGGGCCCCTTATCTGACAGGTAATAGCTCTATATCCTGTTGGTCGAAGCCGGTGTATTATCTATGTTGATCTGCTTCCCCCTCTCCTCCTAGGGGGCTTGTATTTATACTCATAGATGCCCCCTTGTTTGAGTAAAACTAGAGAGACCAATATGGATACAATCCGAGTAGTCATTGTCGTTTCTATATAGAACTTTATTCGTCCTTCCTTATCCGAAACTCCTTATATATACGAGGTATGATTCCGTATAAAACTTGGTATGTGATGGGCCCTGCCGAGCTTAGTCGATTACTATTGGGTATGTGGTATCCATGACCCTGGCAATATGGGCCTTATATGTTTTTTTTTTTCTGCTGACATGTTATGTTGGTGAAACCATTCATCTATATTGTCATGGGACCTGATTTGGATGATTTTACTAAGACGAGAGGTGAACATTTTATTGTAGTTTAGGAATGCCCATTAAACTCGACGTAAATACGAGGGATGTCAAGTGGACTTCTGCTACTGCTGCTGCCCAACGCTACCTCTCTCGACGTTATTCGAGATGGGCCATAATGAGGTCCAGCAAGGAAGGAACAACAGTTCAATTGATGGGCCATGGCCTCCAGGATCCCGGGACCCAGCGGTATCTAGTTGATCACCGCATATGACTCATTTCCTCAATCTTGGTTGCGTCAAAATGTGATTATGATGCATTAGTGATTTGAAAGGGGTTCTTTGGCAAATGTGGTAGGAAATAATATTCCACTTATTAAAGCTTGACATTATATATTATCCATACATTCTTCCCATATATTTTTTCCTCTTTTTTTGGCAAAAAAGTAGAGAGACTCTACCTTGTATCCATTAATGAAAATGGTGTGTCAAAGAGTACAGGCCAAGCTGCCAAATTCAGAAAGACAGAAGAAATACTGAAAATAATGGGAACAGAATGTAAGAGAAAGTAAGAATAATCACAAGAGAAAAAACAAAAGAACTAAAACTTGAAAGTTAAGGTGTAAGACAGTTTAGCTGAGCTTGCATGCTCAGTTAGTAATGTGCACTCGGAAGCTTGGTTTGGCTCTGTTTTCCTAGGTTTTGATGTCATCCTTGATTTTGTGGAGTAGGGTTGATAATGTGCAGTTTTTTTGCTGAAACACATTGTCATTCCGGGCTTTCCACAGATTGTGAGCACAAGCCGCGAAGTAGATTGGCCATCTTTGTCCTTTTTTCGAACGACTCACGTAATTTAATTTTGTTTTAACCGTTCACTTAGGGTCATATTATTTCGCCTATGCTTATGAGCTAAAATTTCGTTTGCAAATATGCCATTTCGCTTATCGCACGAATAAGCGAAACGATGGCCCCATTAATTATTTCCCTTTCTCCAATCTCTTACAGTGTGCATTTGCGAAACGGGATCTACAGTGTTAAATAGTCACTCGTTTTTTTGCACGGTTGGAGAAGTCTTTGGGATTTTTTTCTGTTTGAGTCGGCACGTTTTGGGCTTTCGCAGAGAGGTGAAAATCAATTGCTATCACACCGGCACACGACCAATGTTGACTGAGCCCACTCTTTATGACTCGTTTGCACTAGACAAAATCAGGGAGACCGAGCATCTTTCACCCCTGCAAGTTGCGAAGGAAAAATCCGTCACCCTGTTTCTGACCAACTCTTCGTGTTCTCACCGGGAAAGAGAGAGCAACAGCTAAATTTTATTTTTAAAAACACACTGTTTATAGTTTAGTAGTTCGTGAAACACGAATCTATAAAATATTACTTCATTTATCTTATAATATAAGACGTGCACAAATTACAAGATTTAACTTTAAAAATATTTTACCAACAATTATTATAATATAAATTAGATTTTATTTGCTAAAATTAATATTATTGGATTGACATTTAAATTTACTTTAATATGATTATAATTTTATTGCAATAAACTTTATAGTATAGTATATGAGAAACTATAAGTTAAAAAGATTAGTTTTAAATACTGTGTGGCCGAGGGTATGTGGGACCCATATATCAGCTATAGAGGACCCTCACTCCAAATATAGGTGCAAACATCTCGTGAAAAACGCACAACAATTTTCACAATGGGCACGTACGTTGAGTTAGAATCTGATGGCCATGATCAAAAGCCAGAACGAACAAAAACGCCTAACAAATCTTTCACCAAAAGCACCCAGCTCATCACGTTATCCGAACGGAAAGATGGTAGATATGAGAGATGAGAGACCAGGTCATCGCCAAAAACCGTAAAAGCAAACCTTGTCCCGTGCGGACACCCATTCCCCCCTTCCCCTTTCTGTTAGACACCCGCCTCCACGTCACGGGAGCGCATCTCGACCGCACGATCCAGATCCGACGGCCTCCACGTTCCGGGGCCCACCTGTCAGTGAGCGCCAGCGTGGAGGAGGGGGCACGCACGATTCGTCTCCTCCCCATCCCTCTAAACCCCCCCCCCCCCCCCCCCTCCACCACCTCCGCCTTGCGCGTTGTTTCTTCTCCTCTCTTCGTCTCTCTCTCTCTCGTCGCGTTGGATTTGACGAGCTCGTCACCACCGGCTGCGGCGGCGAGGCAGGCATCCGCACTCCTCGGCGTCGGGCCGTCGTCGTTGTCCGCTACCAGGTAGATCCGCGTGTTCCCTTCCTCGTCATGTCTCGTGTCTGGATCTCGCGGAGGCGATGCGTTTCAGATTCAGTGGCTTGTCGTTAGAATTACGTTTTTGCGGCGACCACTTTTTGATCGGTGAAAAAGCGGGAAGTGGGAGTTCCGGTGGTGGATTCGTGCTCAGTTTGGGGATTTTTTTTTGTGGGGGCTGATCTGGGTGCTACGTGCGCGCGTGTGATGGAACGCTCGGTTGGTCGTGCGGTGTAGATGTAGGTCTGATGCTAGCGAAATTTGTTCTAGATCCAAGCTGGTTGATCCATGAGGATTGCTTTAGAAAATAAATTTAGGGATGCCATAGTTTTAGTGGCCTTCATATTTGTCATATGAGCGTTACATGGCCAGCAGCCAGTTACCCTGTTCATTTATCGGGCGTGTGATTCATCTATGCATGTTGTCAGATTGACATGGAAAGCGTGTCATTTATTCATTCTGTGATTCATATGATGGATGCGGATCATCAGCTTCCTTTTGTGCAGCCCGGGCCTAGCCAGAGTTATCTTTTTCACCGAACTGTTTCAATCAAGTCTGCATGAGGAACTGAGAATTTATTATTATTATTATTTCATTGTGATGTGATCATATTGTTTGATTTCAAGTTCATGCAGCTGAATAAACATTCATGTTTGCACATTATTTAAGAAAGATGCCTATTATTGTTCATGTTAATGTGGGTTTCCATTTTTTTTTCAAATGCGCCCTCCTGTTTATGGTGAAGAATAACTTCTCTAGTTTGTTAGGTTCTATTATGATTCAGTGTTTTTTTTTCTTAAATGAAGTGTGATATACTGTCTAAAGTCTGAACTACCAAGTTTGAATTTTTTTTACAAGACACATGTTTTATAATTTTGTGTGCATTGTACAAAATCTTGACCTATTTTTTTGCTTGGTCACAGGAAAAGATGGCTGGTGGCTTTAGGGTATTGCATCTTGTCAGGCCTTTTCTGGCTTTCCTGCCTGAAGTACAGAGTGCTGATAGGAAAATACCATTTAGAGAAAAAGTGATCTACACTGTTATTTCCCTATTCATTTTCCTGGTATGCAGCCAGCTACCACTGTATGGCATCCATTCAACTACTGGAGCTGATCCTTTCTACTGGATGCGTGTTATCCTTGCATCAAACCGTGGTACTGTTATGGAGCTGGGTATCACTCCAATTGTGACATCTGGCATGGTAATGCAACTTCTAGTGGGATCAAAGATCATTGAAGTTGACAACAGTGTGAGAGAGGATCGTGCTCTGCTGTAAGTATTATGAGATTAACACTATGTTCTTTACTATTACCTGAACCTTGAAACTTAGTGCCTTATTTACTATGGTCTGCTGTTTGTAGCCCACCATATTTCAGCGAATGGCTATTGATTAAATGCTACTACGTATCTGATTCATGTTTACCATGTCTTTTGATTATATTTGTTACGCTAATGTACTTTTTTACCCAGGAATGGCGCACAAAAGTTACTTGGTATCCTGATTGCAATTGGGGAAGCTGTGGCATATGTTTTGTCTGGAATGTATGGCAGTGTAAGCCAGCTTGGAACTGGAAATGCCATCCTCATTATACTTCAGCTTTTCTTTGCTGGCATCATTGTCATCTGTCTGGATGAACTTCTCCAGAAAGGTTATGGTTTGGGTTCTGGCATTTCTCTCTTTATTGCTACCAATATCTGGTGAGCACATTGAACTTTGTTCTTCTCTATTGTTGACATTTTCTATTCAACTTGACTTATGGAAATCTTTCTCTGTAGTGAGAATATCATCTGGAAGGCATTTAGCCCCACAACTATCAACAGTGGCCGTGGTGCTGAGTTCGAGGGGGCTGTCATTGCATTGTTCCATCTGTTGATTACTAGAACCGACAAAGTCCGTGCCTTGCGCGAGGCTTTCTACCGCCAGAATCTTCCAAATGTGACCAACTTGCTTGCTACTGTTTTAGTCTTCCTCATAGTTATCTACTTCCAAGGCTTCCGTGTTGTGCTACCAGTGAGATCCAAGAATGCCCGTGGTCAACAAGGCTCATACCCAATTAAGCTGTTCTACACTTCAAACATGCCCATCATTCTGCATTCTGCACTGATTACCAACCTCTATTTCATATCCCAGGTCTGAACTTCAATTCCACTGCTTTAGCAAGATAAATCTTTAATGTTTGTGTTTAGCATTAACATGTTTGTATTGCTTTGGCAGCTTCTCTACAGGAGGTACAGTGGAAATTTCCTGGTCAACCTTATTGGGAAATGGAAGGAATCTGAGTACTCTGGCCATTCTGTTCCTGTTGGTGGTCTTGCTTACTATGTAACTGCTCCATCAAGGTGAAGAATCAATTTCATCAATGAGGCCTTCATCTCTTTGTGCTCGCAATTTTAGTTTCTGTTACTGTTTGATAAAATTTACTTTTAATTATACTTACCTTGGCATATGCACTGGAAATGTTGCAGTTTAGCTGATGTTCTCGCAAATCCATTCCATGCACTGTTCTATGTGGTCTTCATGCTGTCAGCTTGTGCTCTCTTCTCAAAGACATGGATTGAAGTATCTGGTTCATCAGCAAAGGATGTTGCTAAACAGCTCAAGGTAAAATAAAACAAAACTATTTTCTATATCTGGTCTGGAATGCAGAATTATCATGCAAGAGCTACCTTTAAACCACCAACCTTTGCAATTTAACAGGAGCAACAAATGGTGATGCCAGGCCATCGTGAGTCGAATTTACAGAAAGAATTGAACAGATACATCCCTACAGCTGCTGCATTTGGTGGAGTCTGCATTGGTGCATTGACTGTCCTAGCTGATTTCATGGGTGCAATTGGTTCAGGAACTGGGATACTGCTCGCTGTTACAATCATCTACCAGTATTTTGAGACATTCGAGAAAGAAAGGGCTACCGAGCTAGGTTTCTTTGGGTTTTGATCACCTTAGCTGTATAACTCCTAGCTGGAACTTCTTGCGAGTCACAGTGCTGCTTGGCCGGCTGTCATGTAATGGGAGACCTCAGAATCAGCTTAGGTTGCCGACTTACTTACAATGAGAATCTTGTAGCAGTATGCGTTTTGTTCATGCCAGTGTATGGAGTTATTTGTCCTGCTCCTGCCCCGAGTACAGCAATGGCCATCGTAGTAACTGGATGTGTTGCGATCAATTTTTATTATCTTTTAAACTGGATAGTATATTTGATTCCTGATCTCTTTTTTGCTGCAACCTTCGTGACTAATGTTTCTGATCACTGGAAACTAATCTGGTGTTATGTCTCCCTGCTGCTTCTCTTATTGCAAGTGTTTGGCCACATGGATAAAATGTTAACTTTCAAAAGACATTCTCATTTTTTAGCATGTGTTATCGTTAACTTTTTGAGACTGGTGACTATTCGCCTTACTAAAAAAAGTCATATAAATATTATCATTTATTCCTTACATCCCCAAATATGCCCCCAGATGTAAGAACCTACAACCTGATGAACTTATCAGGAATGACTGGAGTCTGACCAAATTTATATTGCTAGGACATGTTCCATTCGATTTAAGGTTCTTATATTTTATTTTGAGACAGATGAAGTAAGTAATTTGTTGTGATTTCAAAAATAAAGGTTCTTTAAGTATAACCTATATGTTTATATGTTTAATAAAATTAAACAAGACGGGAGATCAAACGTATGAAAAAACACGTCATGTAAAACTAGTACTCCAATAAGAATTGTCTCTGGTTAAGTGCTCCAGCCTCCGGATTGGAGCATATCGAAACGTCAATCTAGCAACGGGCCCCCTGTAATTTAAGGGTGGGTGGGCCAATTCGCCGGCCCGCCAACGTGTATGCGAGTTACCCATGTCGTCTATGCTACAGAAGAGAAACGCTCTCTCTTTCTTCTCAGGCGAGACGATGGAGGCGGCCACCCCGACCCGCCCTCCCCACGCCGCCCCGTCCTCCTCCCCGTCCCCGTCGCCGGCGTCGCTGCGCCAGTGGCGGCCGGCGGCGCAGCGCAACCTGCGGAACCAGTGGTCGCGCCTGCTCGCCGCCAAGGCCCGGTGGCTGTCCGCCGCCGCCGACGGCCGCTCCCACGCCTCCGCCCTCGTCAACGCCCACCTCTCCCGCAGGCAAGTCCACCACTCTCTCTCTCTCTCTCTCCGCCTCCATGCCCCGGTATTTCCTTCGTGGTGGTTTGGGGGGTTTGGGTTTTACTAGCTGACGATGGGCGTGTTGCTGCGTGGTTACAGGTACATGCCGGGCATGGATTTGGGGGTGCTCAAGGACATGCCCGGGATCCGCGAGAAGGCGAGCGGTAAGCTTGCGCGTAGGGAGGTAATCATCGCCATCATTTCGGTGAATTTTGCCTATGAAGTGTTTGTATGTCTCCTGATCTGCTCTGCTATCTTGCTTTGTTCAGGAGCAATGCCAGAGCATGCTTCTATCGGCTTATAGGGAGATGGTAAGGGCGTAAGGCTGTGCTTGGTCGAAACTCTCATTGACTGTTCAATCCAAAGATTGGATACCGCAAAGCATGGCCGGTTCATGTGATAGTTCTTCTTGTTTCACCTGTTAACAGGTCCTTGCTACGGCCGAGTTGGTTAGAGCTTCTCACTCTATGCGTTGTTTTTCCAAAGTAGCCGCGAATAGTCCGTTGATACGGTTTACTGAGCGCCAAGATGATATGAATGATTCGGGGGACGGAGGAGGATCCCCTGTATTCAAATGGTTCTCCGTATTAGAATTCGGTGGGTTATTCATTTTGTTTCAATGCAAAACCTGATTTAAGTTAGCATGCCCCCTTCTTTTACTCTCTGGTCGATATGACATCCAACCAACTAAGCGCGTATAATCTCTGAAGAACATTTCCTCGAAGTCATGTTGCTGCGTACCAGGTACATGCCGGGCGTAGATTATAATTAGCAAACTGATTCTTAGTTTGCATATAATATTCAGTTTAACAGTATCCCATGGATCAGTATCTAGTTTTTTATGTTTTTCCTGGTTTTCTTTATTGGACGATCTTCTTTCAGATCCTCCCAGTGAAAATACATTGCTTTTAATCAAACAAGATAAACTCCTGAATTTAAATTCGTTTATTTGTGGTTTATCACAGAGAATCTTGCTCAAGAACTTGTCGATATGTTCATTTCAGAACTGCAATTGAAGGTATATCGAGAGTTCTTTTTCTATTGTTCTATGGTGATGCTTATTGATTCCAGAAACAGCATATGCATTTACTTTTAGCTTTTTTTAGCCAGTACAAATATTGGTTTTATTATACATGCCTGCTTCCTTGTTACTTTGGGAACCTTCCTGACAATGGAAATTGTTTCCATATCACAGAGATTGCTTGTCTTGGAACTCCTCTCGGTAACCTTCAAGGAAGGTGTACAACATGACGCATCATTAGAATGGTCCAATGAGCTATTTGATGGGGAGTTCAATGAGTTTCAGAGTATTGGCCTTCTGTCAGGAGATAACTACGCACTGCCCAAAAATTGGAGTGCTGGTGTCTCAAAGGCATGGCAACCTGATCAAACCCCATCCCATGAGGTTTTACAGGTACAGGTTGATGTTTTGAGAATTTTTTTTTTGAAACCTTATGTTTTGAGAATTTTGGCATTTAAGACAGAAGAAAGCTCAATTGATCCTGTCTTGATTCATATATTTTACATCTTCTGTCTGGTTGTCTTCATAGTAAAGACAAAGTTGTCTTATGTATATAAAGAGTTAATTAATAGTCCATCTTTTGATTGGATTTTTTTGTGCAAAAGTTAGCATATTGGGTTTATATCTTTTAACTGCTCCAGAGTTTCTTTTGCAGGTTTATTTGACTTCTTGGCTTGCTAATGTGAACATCAAGACAAGCAGGTAATCATATTATTGTATTTTTTTATCTTATGGATTTCATAAACTAAGAACTATAGTTATGATGTCATAACTTGTGTGATAGTAACAGTGACTTTGCACTATTTCAGAATTGATGAAATATTTGAGCTTGTCGGGGAGGAGATGCAGATAAAATTGTCTTGAGGATTCTGATGCGTATGACTTATAAGTAAGAAAAGTTGATCTATCCTCCTGTTTGTGGTTTCGTTTCCTTAGAAGTCCTAAATGCTAAAACCTTATGTAATCTGCTCGAACCCCAAGGGAGAAAACCATTCTCTCATAATTTAGATTTTACAAACAGAAAGTTTAACACTAAAACAGAATCCTCAAGGTTCACTGAGGAATCACGTTTGAGGGAGAGCACTGATCATTATCTGAAAAGTCTTAAGCCATCATCCGCTATCGAATTAAACAAGGTTTTGAAGTTCTAAAGTATATTATCCTTAGCTTCAAGTCTGTTCTGGCTCATCATATATGTACATAATCAATTTTCTTATGAATACATCATTAAATTGCCCCATAATTTTGATGACATCTGTTCATGCAAAACACACCTGTAACTCCTTTTAACTTGTGTTTGTATTTTGCGTGTGATATAATCTGGCGTGAAGGAATGGATGAAGGGAAGTGAAGGATGAAGCCATAGAGGCTCATACCTATGTATTGTGCCTTCTGTTCATAATTGAAGGATTGACTGGTAGTGGTAGGTGTGTGAAAAAGGACAAAAGGAAACACTGTGTCTGGTTGCTGGGCTTGCGATAGGCCTGGCTTGGCCTGTTGGCCCGTCAGCACCTCCAAATAGAAAACGCTTTTTTTTTTCCCGTTCCGTGTCCTTGAAAGAGATGGAACTTTGCTGAACTCGAGAAAAATTATTTCTTGCCCAGCAAAAACACAAACACAATCTGCTTGAGATATCTGAAGGAATCAAACGCCCTTTTCGTTCCTGAGAAACAGCCTGCAATCAACCGCTCGAGTATGTTCCTGCAGCAGGTGTGACAATCCACGACGACTCCATGTATTGCAGAGAAGGGTCCAATTCCTTTGCTCAAGAATTCGACTCCAATAGCACCTTAATAATGGCTTTAATGGCTTGGACACTCACAGAGTAACACATGCTCTTTAAAAATGCTCCTTCCATACCATGGACCAGCTCTGATGCCTGTCAGCTCCCTTGCCCTTTCCTCCTTTAAGAAACAACAACAACATCCAAAAAAACAAAATGCTCACTCCCTGATGCTACTATGAGTCAAACCCAACACACATGTGCCTCCTCCTTCTTCTTCCTGGCATTAAATTAGCCGAGACCGGCCTGATCCATTTATCTCCCAATTTATCCTCTCCTGTTTGTCACAAGCAAAGCACACGAGTAGTACCCCTCAGTACCAAAATAAACCAACCTCGTACGGGATATGTGGTTTATTTTTTATGGAGGGAGTAGTTTCTTTTCAGGGCTGCCTCACGTAACATGATCACATGACCAAACCGGCCGGTCCAGCCGAGTAGCCGACCACATCGATCCATCCATCATCCAACCAGCGGCAGCACGCGACTTTGCAGGGGACATTCCCGTGACGACGCGGCGGGCAGTAGCCGATCGATCGAGAGCCAATCACGTCGTCGTACTAATCAAATCAATACACTTGCCACCACACGAGAGAGTATATATGTGTTCCTGTCCACTTGGCCCTTTTCAATGTTCTTTTCGATGCCAACCAAATCCGTTAATTAGTTTCTCTCTCCAGGATGAGGAGTACTTGCACGTACTACCACTACACTGCCACGACAGCAGCAGCAGTTGCTGCCCCCGGTTGTCCCTGTCAAACTCTCTCTCTCAGTAGATCCGGTCGTGCAGCTGCAGTACGACGTTGTAGTTGTCGTCGTCATCGTCGAGGAAAAAGTGCAGCCACAGCCTCGTGCACAAGTAGTAGTAGTAGTAGTGCTGATGCGATGAGAATCGGTTTTGTCACTTTTGTTTATGGTTTGAAAGATAGAGAGAGAGAGAGGGCCTTAAAAATGTCTTTTTCTTTTGCTTACTTGTGCACACACACTGCATTGCTTCAGTAGTGTGTCCAAATCGGCAGGGCTTTTTTGAAAAGGCCAGCTCGAGTCAGTCAACCTCCGTCTAATTCTCAGATAAGAAAGGCAGAAGAGAAAGGGAACCTATGGTGGAGTATATCTGATCCTGTCACTTGAGTCACGCACACACACTGACGCCAAAGTACAAAAGGAAAAAAAGAGCACGGCGATGATGTGACCATCAAATCCACTTTGCTAACTAAGCCAGCACTAATACTAATATTCCCCTAATATTTACATTCCTCCTACGCATCTATAGTAAATTGCACGGCTCTTTATTTTTTTCTCATTGAAATATAGAAAGGAAGAAAGAAAAAAAGGTTACCATGAGCAAGAATCTTGTATCCAAGTCGCTTTAATTTCCCCAAGAATCTTGGAGCAAGTGCACACACCATGAGCAGCCAGACGACGTGTTGTGATTGGGCATTGGGCATGTGGCGCGCACACACAACGTCAGGCTCGCAGCCAATCCAGTGGCCCAGTGTGAGATTGCAGTGAGACAGTATATTGGGCTTAACATGTGTGCGTCAGTCAGTCAGTCAGTCAGCGCGGCTGCTTTGTTTGTCCCGTGCTGTTGTGTTCTGTGTCTGAATGGAGTATTTGCAATTAACCGAGGCAACAGAACCTGCCATATCCTGCCTGCATATGCATGCCAGTGTCTTGTAGTAGTAGTAGCAGCAGGGACAGAGTACAATCAAAAACTGTTGGTACTGCTTTGGCATGGCCTGCACACCTGCACTGCAGAGAATGTTCCAAGTGTACTCCTGCTGATGCTGATGCTGCAGTTGCAGTCATGTGTCCCAAGTCCCAAAGTCATGTGTATGTGTGAGAGAGAGAGAGAGAGAAAAGATTTGATGACGAGATGGAAAGCGTTTTGTACTTTAGTACTTCTAGGAGAAGTACAGCAATGCATGCAGTGCAGTGTAGTGCACAGAGATATAGTGAGTGAGTGTTGTATGATGATGAGATAATAACTCCCATTGGCAGCTTCTTTGACGCAGAGAAGTACGATGTGGCGGCTCCTCATGCTGGCTGATTGCTGCTGCTGCTGCCGTCTCTCCCTTTGGTTTTCTTTTGGGAGTACTGTTTGCTTTAGATAACAGAGGCCGGCCGTCAACGTGGGGACTATGCCACTATATATGGTCCAGGAACTCTTCCAAGCTGAGTACTTGACTTTTGTTATACTCATATACTATAAGCCATGTAGAGTAAGTTTGGTATTTATTTATGAACATATGCACCAAAGCTTCCACTAATCCACTCCTACTGCTGATCGAGCAAGAAAATGTTCTAGTGGTTCTTAAATAACTCTATTATCATAAGTTATTTTGTGGTATGATGAATTCTCGGATTAAGCCTTATGATATGTTGTTGTGCGAGTGATATCATATTAGATCTGGAAGGTGTTCAAATTTGTCTAGTATTCAAGTAATAGGATTTTTACCAGGTACTATGCATTTCAAGATTCAGAGAACTTTATTAATTTTGACAAACAAGAAGTTCAACAATATGCATGTTTACACTGTAGTCGGATTTGAGAGTACTTTTACAGCATGGTTTGTAGATTTAAACAAACTAACGGTCAAAATTTTATTTTTAGCAACCATATCAAGTTGAACGCCACGACATAAAACAATATCAATTTGGGAGCATGGAGGATCTAACACGGGGGTGCTGATGGATCCTTATGGAGAGAAGGAAATAAGAGAAGGACTAAAAGGGTAGGGGGCTAGAGGAGGAGGAAGATGAGCCCCTCCAAACTTGTCCTGGATCTGCCCCAGTTTGGGAGTAGTGGTGGCCAGGAATAGACCCAGGATTGGCTCAAGGGTCAGGCTAGGGCTAGCCCATGCTGAGTTGCGTCTTACATGTTGAAAAAATGTACATCATAATGGGCCTCCAATCCTATGCCTTGGGCCTCAGGACGGATGCCCCGAGGCCTAGGCCCTCCCCCGGTGGTAGTCATGCCGAGGGGGAGGGGGGAGGGTAGGATAAGTAACTTGATATGCTTATATTCTCTTATGAACAACAAATGGTACGCATACAAGTGTATCCATCCACCTAAGTTTGAGTATCAGTTATATCTTAATAATATTATCATATCCTTTTAGAGAATCATACCAAAACGTACTTTCTATCCACATGCAAAAGAGGTAGCTCTCAACTATTGAGTAACTCTTAATTAATTTTATAAAAAGATAATAATAACCACTACCCTGATATAAAAGTGGTGTACTGAAATATATTCACTACAATGATAAATATTATAGTAAGAAAACTTAGTTGTTTCAACTTAAATTTTATCAAGCTAAACATATCTCTACCTAATCCAAAGTATGATAGTTTCAGCTCAAGCTTCATAAATTTGCTACTCCCTTCATCCCCATTTTCATCATCCCCTAAGGATTTTTATGTCTTCCCAAAATAAACATTATCTAATAAGTATCTCTTCCGGTCTCATCTTTTAGCCTATGCTTATGCTTATTAGACAAAATTTGAATTTCCAACCTTAAATTTGAAGTTGATTTTGAGGTTTTTTTTTCATCAAAGTTTAGTTTTCAGCCTTTGCTTTTAGATATCTAAGAATACGAATATAAAAATTTTATCCACAAATTATTTTTCGTTTGCAAATCTGTCGTTTTGCTTATTCCCCGAATAAGCAAAATTATAGAGTCATTCGTTTATTTGTGCAAAAAGTAAATGTGCACCATTAAGATTAATTTCTATTGGTGCAATGTCATGCAATATTTTAGATATGAGCAATACATGAGTCACAAAACGATGAAACACCTTAACCGATGAGAATTAATTTAAGAATGATAAATATTCTGGTGTTCTTGGTTTTGGTGTCATTTGCTCAGAGAAAGATCAATCTGGAATGGATGGAGTACTATCTTATACAACCACAGCAATGATATATATGATAAATATACTTAAATAAAAACAAAGCAAAACATCTCACCCAAAATCTATAGCCCTAAACTCTTTCAAGCATCTTTAGATGGAAAAATCCATGTAGCTCACCAGCAAACAACCCCTCTTTTAAAGTAAAAACCAACCAGGTCCATAGCGCATTTACTCACACCAGTCACCACTTTCCCTGCGCCCCCGGCTCGCATCCCAATACCCACGCTTTCCTACCCACGCGGCCACCCCCCCCCCCCCCCCCCACCAACGTCCCTTTCCCTCCCCTAACTAACGCCGTCATCTCCCCGCCGTTTCCCCCCCATCCAACGGCCCGCATCCCCGCCGACCCCCAACCCACGGCCCAGATGCACCCCCACCACCCCCCCGAGCCGGACCGGCCGGTCGGCACGGGCCCACGCCGCCGAACCGGGCCAGGCCGGACCGGACTGGACCGGGTGGGCGCCTTCGTTGAAATCTTCGCGGAGGGCTAGTAAACAACACACCACGCTTTATCTTTGCAGCCCCATCGCGAGAGCTGAGCTTTCCTTCTCTCTCCTCTCCTCTCGCTTGCGCTCGCTGCTCTCTCTCTCTCTCTCATCTCGCCCCCCTCGCTTTGCTGCTGGAGCTCGAAACCCTCGCCATTTGCGCGGCCGCGGGGGGGAACCCTAACCCTAGCCGCGCGGGCCGTGCGAGCGAGCGCCGCGGGGGGCGTCCCGGGGGAGGGAGGGGGGGACGCGCGCGCGCCGCCGATCCGATCCGCTTCGCCGCCCTAAAGTTCCGAAGCCGATCGAGGTAGGTCTCCGCCCGAATCGGCTCCCCGGAATTCGCGGGGGGTGTGGTCTTGGGGTGTGCCTGCGTGGGGGGGCTGCGGGGATGGGTGTGAATCGGGTGGGGGTGGGAGGGGGTCGTGGCGTGACCGGGGGCTTGGGGATTTTTTTTTTTGGGAGGGGGGAAAAGTTTGGGGGTTCGTTTGTTTCATGGGGGATCTGTGTGAGTGGGGAAATTGGGAGCTATGTGGCGCTCGATCTTGGGTTTTTGTGGCTGGGTTTGCTTGATTGGGTGCTAAATTTTAGGTTTCCGAGGGGTAATTTGTGTGGGATGGTCGAGGGTTTGGCTGGATTCAAGCTTGAGCTCACTTCAGCTGAGTTCATCTACTTGCTTAAAAGTGTAGGCTCGTGCTAAGCAGCGCGGGAGCGTAGCTTTGGGTTGCTCTTGGTTGCATGCTCCGGGATTCGGGCGTCTCCTGGCGGCGGAGAAACGTGGGGGATTTGGGGTCTGCTTCAGTAGATGCGTTCTCTTTATTTCGTGTGGCCACCTTTTCATGGTTCCTTTGAGCATCGAGGTCTGAGTTGATGATGCAGAGTTCGAGCTAATTCGTTGTTGTCTCCTCTGCATCTTTGGAGATTTACAGGCTGCATCCCTTTTCTAATGGTATATAAGTGGGGGAAAATGGCATCTTTGAGCTTAGCAAATAGATCGTATGGTGTGTCTGCTGGTATCGACATTTCCAGGCTTTATTTTCTCCTGCATATATGCTTGCTTTGGTGCCTGCTTAAGGGGAATGGAGTTTGTCTTTGTGATTTCAAGCTGGCTGCCTAATTATAGTGATAGTATTTATGAATCTGCTGACATAGTTGTGATGATGTGTTCAAGTTCAAGTTTCTTTGTTTTGAATTCATGGTTCTACTCTGTTCGCTTTTCCTTGCTCATAGCTTCCGAATACAGCATGAGTTTAGAGATGCCATTTCGGTCGTGCTAACTAATAGTGTTTCCTGGGAGATACGCTTAACTTAGCTGAGCTTTTGTGTTTATTTTTTCGTCTCCATGCCAGTTTCGGTCAAGTATGGCACTCTAGCAAGTGAGCTTAAGTAGTGTGTTGTTTCATGAGCTGTTGTGTCTCCTGTGCATTGATCTGCAGCACTCGTAGCTTTCTTCACTTGCCACCAACAAACTTTGAACTCTATTTACATAATTCAAACCAGAAATGCAACAATGTCTTCTTTGAAGATTGTTGGTGCACAAATTGAATCCCTCCTTGCTACATTTATCGACAACGTTTCTTAACTCTAATACAGATGTAGATCCACTTTTGTTGTTGATTACTTATCCAGGAATGTAAAATACTAATCTTGGTAAATTGTCTCATCACCATTCAAACATGACTACATATTTTTAATTCAAGTAGCATAGTTCCTATCAGGCGGTGCATTGTGATGATTTCAATTAAGTATTGCTTAAGGTTCTAATCTTAAATTAACACAAGAATAATGATTCTGTAGTCTAAAATACTGCAGACACAATTCTAATTGGATCAACCATACCGCTGAATGTTAGGTGCAATCCTTTACAAAAGCTTACAAATGATGCACGTCTATGCAGATCCATCCACAAAAGATATTTTGATGAGAAGAGTATGGGGGTAGATTGCACAATCACAACCAACTCCTTGTTTTAAATGGGAGATAATTTACACCTGCTTAATGGATACTTACTGCTATCGTCTCTATGTTGTCTTTAACACCTCGTGTTTGCATGTCAATGCAATGCAGCGAACTGTACTCCTTATTCTTTTCAATGTATAGTGTTCAACAGCAGTCTAACGTGAACATTTTTAACATTTCAGGCTACGGAAAAATAAGAGGCCGGTTTCAGGTTGCTTTCAGCTTGAATTCTGCTTTATTGGTTGAGGGTTACCCTTCCGTGTTAGCTGTAATATCAGTGGAATCATCCTCATCATCCTGAACCTGACAGATCTAAGAGCTGCATGTAGTGTCGTTTGATATGAAACTTTGGGGTTTGCATATTGCCGACGCCTTACGTTTTCACGTGCATTAGACCCACAGTAATACGTTGGGAATGTCACAGTTTCACCCTACTCAGCATGGAGGTGATAGTGATTTTCAGGTGTGGCAACAACAGATGATGTACAAGCAATTGCAAGAGTTTCAGAGACAGCAGCAGGTACAACAGCTTGATCATGGAGCCAGGATGCAACCCTCTTTTGGACAGTTTCAAGCTCCTGCAAAACCACTTCCAACTGATCAACTCTCGGCAATGACGAATGAAATGCCAAACAATGAATCTACAGCTTATGCATGGTCACATCAACTACATGGTAGTAGTGACCCAGGGTTGGCAAGCAATTCTCAAATGTTGAATCCTAGCAGTAACACAAATTGGGAGCAATATGGTGGTGCTCCTGGTGTAGCCAATTTTGTAAACGGTTCAATGTTTTCAAACACTCCGATTCAGCCCATGAGACCGATGGGATTAGCTGCACACCAAATGAACCCATCTTTATATCCAATAAATACTACCAGCAGAGATGGATCTGGAAATCAGCACTCTCAGTTCTTAGGGATCCCAACTGATCCACGGAATGCAATGGCAAGGGCAGCAGCACATCAGTCCGAAAAGGCATCGATGCAATTTAGCTCTTTAATGAGTGAACAAGGTCCATCCAGCTCTATGCAAAATTTCCTTGGGAAGGTAGGTGATAATATTAAGGTGGGCACCCCTGTTCCAGTAAATCATCTACAACATGGTGTTCAACACCAAGATTTTCATAGTAGGCCAAACCAAGTTGATTTTCAAGCAGGCCTGCGTGAAAAATCAACAATGCAGGTAGAGTCAGGAAATGGTGGTGCTAGCCTTGATCCTACCGAGGAGAAGTTCCTATTTGGCAATGACGAGGATAGCAACTGGGGAGCTCTGTTGAGGGGTGGCAACGATCATGGCAGTTCTATGGATAATGACAACTTTGGTGGAGCTCTGCCATCTCTCCAGAGTGGGAGCTGGAGCGCCCTTATGCAGGAAGCACTACAGTCTACAACCAGTGACAACAGTCCCAAGGAAGAATGGAGTGGCTTGAGCTTCCAGAAACAAGAACAAATTATAGCCAACAATTCAACCTTGCAAAGTCATGACCAGAATAAATTTTCAGCATTGAGTGGTGCCAATCTAGAAAATCAACGGCCTTCATCAGCTTCTAGCTACGGTGATGGAACAATGCATAATCCAAATTTTGCTGGTTTTCAGCATGCTGCAAGAACTCCTTATGAGCAAAGGGACAGAATGCAACATGATTCTTCTAATGCCACTGGTACCAATCATCAATCAACTGCAGGAGTCAATAATGGATATTTTCAGCAGAGCATGAAACAAAAGCAATCTGATGATTACAGTAGACAAGAACAAATGAACGCATCAAATGGCATTTGGGCACACCAGAAACCTGAAATGCCAAGAAATAATTCACACTCATCTGGTGGACATGCTACACCACCAAGTGCACATGGATTTTGGATGTCCCAACAAAACAGTATTGATCATAATATCAGCAGAGAGTCTGGTAGCACCCAAAATGACTGGAAAAGCAAGGGCCCCCTTGTACAGGACATCAACAGTACCCCAAACGTCTTTAATAATGATGGGAGCTTTTGGAAGTCTAGTGGAGGCAATGCAAATTCAGTCCACAGGCCTCAACAGATGAAGCCTGATATAAGCACCATGCAAATGCCAAATGACAGTTCGGACGGTAAAAGCACTAGTGCGATGGGCTCAAACATGCCAACTTTAAATCAGGATCAGTATCAATCCATTATTGGTCGAACTGGTGAACATGTTGGGCAAAACCATAATATGGGACGTAAGGGTCCAGAGATTACAGGATCACTAGGAAGAGGTGCAGAGCAAAAGTCAAATGACCACAACCAGGATTACCTAAATGTGCTCCCTACTGAAAGGCAAGGGCATGGTTCAAATCATGGACAACATGTGAGCAGTGATTTTGCTACCAGGAGGCATCCTTTCTTTGCTGGAAAAGAATCCCAAAATTTGGGTCAATCTGGTCAGCAAGCAATGGGATCATACATGTTGCAGAATCATGCCATGGATAACTCAGGAATGAACATTAGGCATTCTTCAGGCAATCCAGTGCCTAATCAGTTTCCATCTCAGTCACATCAGTTGCATAATAACCTGAAACCTCGATTCATTCCTAGCTCCCAGGCTTCGAGTAATATGGCTTCAGTAAATGAGGTATGCCTGCCAACTTCATGTACATAATGAAGAGTATTGTTATTTTTGTTTGAATACATTTTATTAATGTACTTTTAGTCTGTTTATTCGTCTTATTTATGAAGTAATTTCCTTTTTAGAAAATGCTGATGAGAGAGGAGCAATTTAAATCTCGACATGTTCCAAATAGCTCCAGTTCACCACCCTTTGGAGGATCTGATGCTGGCCTGCCTCAAAATCGAGCAGTTCAAAACAGGTATTTCCTATTTCTTAATTACTCAAATCATGTGTTGCTTGCCGAATTCTAGATCTTCCACTTGTAAGAGTTTAGGTTTATTTTTTGCTGTAATTTATGCAATTTGTTTCCTACACTTGTTCCTTTATCTACTATTATAAACTAAGTGAGTGATGGTGGTGAGTCTGCCATCGCATCACCACCACCATGGGATTTTCTGTGAAATGTATACTACTTGAAAAATCTTATCTGGAATCTGGATAACTATACCATCTGCACTCATGGTTTGTAATATAATTATTTTGCCTATTTCAATTAAAAAATATATATTCTTTTAAACTTAAGAGTTTATGATGTACGTATTCTAAATCGTTGCAACACATGGGTATTTGGCTAGTTATTTTTAATGAAGTAAGCTATTGTTACCGGTTAGCTTTGGTGCCCTCTAGCACTAATGAGCGAACTCAAATTTGTGGAGAACTGTATGCTGCCTTTAGCATTAAGATAACATCAATGCTCCTTTCAATGTAGAAATCGTTGCAGCACATGGTATTTGGCTGTGTTTTTAAAAATGAAATGAGCTATTGTAACTGGTTAGTATATGCGCCATCTACTACTAATGGAGTGAACTCAAATTTGTGGAGCCCTGTAGCCTTTAACATAAGGTTGCAAACAACATTAATGCTCCTTTCACTGTAGGACTGAAGCATTCCTTTGCTTTATATTCTACTTGGGATTTATTGCAGGACTGATTAACTCTTTTGCAAACAGTGTATTTTTTCCATGCATAGTTCTTCGATCTTTTTTTTTTCTGTAGCCACTTTATGCTTGAAATTCTTCATAAGGCACTGACACATTTGTGCTTTATGCAGTCAACATATGCTTCAACTTCTGCATAAGGTGGACAATTCAACAGATAGCAATGCTGCTGCTGATATGCCAAACAGTTCTCCTGATAATACTGGTACTGTTCAGCAACAGCTTAATCAATCTTCTCTGCAAGGTTTTGGATTAAGACTCGCACCACCATCACAACGACAATTGACTCCAGGCCATGTATGGTCTACTCGTGCTGATGTTGATGGCAAGCAACCTGAGCACTCAACAAAGGGAGAAGATCAAACACAGCCTTCCGCTGCTAGCCAGTCTTTGCCACCTGGGCATCCAAGTTCACAACCGACACCGTTTAACTCTTCAGAAATAGATAGTACTGGACAGCAAACTGGGCAATTTCACCAGTTTGGTTCAGGCCAACAATACCCTGTCTCTGAGTCAAGATCTGGTTCTGTAGCGATGCCTCAGCAAGGCAGTTCTGCAACAGTGTTCAAGAATGTATGGACAAACATATCAGCACAGCGTCTAGCCGGTGTGCAACCTAACAAAATTACACCCAATATTCTCCAGTCTATGATGTTTCCCAATAGCGCTGCAGATACCAACTTATGGGGCTCCCAAAAGGCTGATGATCAAGGACAGAGAGCATCAACTCCATCTGATGTTGCCACAAGTTCTACCAATTCACAAAATCAAGAAACAAAGCAAGGTGGGGACAGTGATGCAGGGTTAGCTTCTTCTGAGATGGTAAATCTTGATTCAACAGGAGCTACTATGTCGAGAGAATCCATACAGAAGCATTCGTCAGACGGGAATTTTGCCATGCATGTTTCATCCTTGGCACGGTTGCACCAGCAGGGAATCATGAACCCTAAACAAGGGGAGAACCCTGCAGCGAACTTTCAAGCTATGAAGACTTCTCAGAACACTGGTATTGGGTTACATGGAAGCCCGACACCGTCAAACATTCAGCAGCAGAATTACTCTTTACTCCATCAAATGCAAGCCATGAGACACGTGGATGTTGATCCGGCAAATATAGCTGGAAAGAAGCTTAAATCACCTGAAACAGGTTCTGATGCTTCACAGGTTGACTGGAAATCTGGTCAGAGGTTTGCGCATGGAACCAATAACTCGGTCAGATCGTCTGTAGATAACATTGGCAATGCAAATGTCCCAGGGCCATTCCCTGCTGACATGAAGATGCTAAGCTTTGCTCCAAGGAACAATGAAGATAGAGGTCCAAGCATACCTTCTCAATTCCCTTCAAGAGAACCTCCCTCTCAGGGCATGGCAGTTGCAGCACAAACTGAGCCAGCAAATGCATCATCAGATTTAATTGAAAGAAGTGAGAGGCCCAGGATAAACCCTCAAATGGCACCTTCTTGGTTTGAGCGCTATGGAAACCACAGAAATGGTCAGAATCTTTCCATGTTCAATTTGCAGAAGACACCTGTTCCGCCATATAATGTCCAAAAACCTTCTTGGAACATGGACAATAATTCTGCTGAGCAAAGAATCGATTCTGGCCAATCTGTTAAGCCTGGGCATTACATTTCATCGAAAAAGATGGAAGTTTCAGTCCCTTCCAGTATAATGCAAAGGAGGCCAAAGAAGCGCAAATCTGCAGAATCTGATCTTGTTTCTTGGCATAAACTCATTGAGCACCCCAAAACTTTGAGAAACATGAGGTAATTCCCCACCCTTTACAGGTTTAGCCTGTCCTTAGTTGATACTTTTTATCACTAGTTTCTGTGACAATTGTGTTTCTATGTTGAATTGCTTTAATTTATGGTCTTGATATTGCTCTCTGTCGTGACAATCTTCAATTGGCTTGACAGCACAACTGAGATGGACTGGGCTTGGGCAGCTAATAGATTAATGGAGAAGGTTAGTAGGGCCTTACTGTTTCTACCTTTTAGGTCTTGAGCACAGCAATCTTTATTTGGTACTGAATTAAGTTTCAAAAAACAGGCAGAGGATGATGCAGAAAATCTAGAAGATGTCCCTGTAAATTATTTGTGGCGCAAAAGGTTAAGATTGACCACACGGTTAATCCAGCAAATTCTTCCTGCTATACCAGCAAAGGTCCTCAGAGCACAAGCTGCATCAGCTTATGAAGGTGTAACCTATAACATCGCTATGTTCACACTAGGAGATGCATGCAACATGGCATCATATAACTCTCGCACTCTTACTGATCATGAAAATAAGTAAGTTTCTGTAAATTGAATGAGTTTTGTTGTGCCTTATTTGCTTATTCTCTTATGAGCATGATAGACTGATTTATTTGAATAAACCCGTTGCTTAATTCTCTCGTTCTAAGCCTGGCACTATTCGGCAGCTCATCTGAACAAACAAATGCCAAGAAAATGGAAGACAGATTGTCAAAGGTTGTGGAAGTATTTACTGGAAGAATCAAGAAGATGGAAAATGACTTTGTGAGGTACACACGTTTAACTCCCACCTGACGAATGCAGACATTAATGCTATTCCTTTATTTATGCATAAAAGTTTTCATTATGCAACATCTGTCGCTAAAAGAGTTCCATCATACTCCATCCATCAAAAAGTCTTAAGACCTATTCCATTTTTTGGTTTTTCCAAAGGTCTAAGTCTTATTTGTAGTCCCATGTGCTAAATTAAATTTTTGATTGGAACCCAAGAAGTCATTTTAGTACTTATTGGTTGCATGTTCATTGGTCCACACAGTGAATGAATTAATTCATTACCATCTATTAACTACACAACAAGATGTGATCTGTGTTGCACTTCTTAAAATCCCTGACACCAGCTTCCATCCCATATTTTACTTGTCAGGACAGTTTGTTTACTTGCACCCCTGGGATGCTGTCTAAACTAGATTGATGTTAATTCTTATCATCTCCATTTTTCATTATTGCAGCTTGAACAAGAGGTCTTCTATGCTAGATGTGCAACTTGAATGCCAAGATTTGGAAAGAATTTCTATTGTAAATCGTTTGGGAAGATTCCATGGCCGGAACCATGCGGCGGGAGTCGAGGCCTCATCGGCTTCAGAAATGATTCCTCGCAGAATTTTTCCCGAAAGACATGTCATGTCTTTTGCAGTGCCTGGAAATCTTCCTGAAGGGGTGTACTGTTTGTCACTCTAGTGCATTGATTCCTCCCATCGTTTTTTACAAACTACTCACCCTGTGATTTCCAGTGCTCCTTGTTCTCATGCAAAGCATGGCCTTTCATACAGAGCAACCAAATCCAGGGGTAGTCCAAAAAAAATCGAAACCATCACATAATACCATGGTGATGGAGAAGCCAAGGGGTGCGTCCAGCCGATCAACTCAGTGCTGGCTGCCGTTGTTCCTCCCTTGTATCAAGTATAGGTCCTGTATATTGTGGAAAGCAAGTTGAAACTACGGATCTCGCATCATTTTTCTGATGAAGGAAGAGTATTAGCTTCATACTTTGTTAGAGAGCCCAGTGCTTTGCTAGCTTAGTACATCTGGCGAACTATGTAGCTATTTGTCATCTTTTTATCCATGATGATGAAGTGTTGGCTGGTTAGAGGGGGGAATAATAACGGGAACCTTCCTCTGGGTTCTTTTGTTCGTTTAGGATGGGATGCAAATTGGCTAGTGTGTCCAGTCTAACTGACCAGTGTTAGTCAGCAGTTAATTACTAGAGTTATGTAGTTCCGAAAGCATTCATGGAACAAGTGGCGGGTAAGGGAGCTTGGAAACTTGTTGTAATTTGAATCCCCGTGATGTCGAAATCTCAATGGGTTCTTGTAAATTTAAAATGAAAATATAACTGAGGTAAGAATGCTCTTGTGCTTCATGTAACCTTTTGTTTGAGCCAGATGCTCGTTTTATTGTTAGTTGTATTCTTAAGCGGATGCTGAAGTTGGCATTGATATATGCTTTCAACTCTGGATAGTCCCATCATTTGTCTGTTTTTGTTGCCTCCTGCGTGAGTCGGTTCGTGAGAAAGGTAATAATTTTGGTAAAGCCTAAATTTCACGCGTTTTTGGTGCGCGGGTTAATAATTAGAGAAACTCTAAGCATAAAGAAATTTCAAGTAGAAGATTAATATTTACTCCTTTTCCTCAAGGTTAATACTCACAAAATTTTAGACCAAAGGCTAATCCTCGTGTTTTAGGCATAGTGCTAAAATCACAGTTTTCTAAAAAATGGTAATATTCATAAATTTCTATGTCCAATGCTAATAATACTCATGATTTTTTTGGACGAAGACCAGTGCTCCTTCGTTTTTATGCTTGATGTTAATACTTGTGAAATTTTATGTGAAGGATAATAATATTCATATGTTTTGGACCCTAAACCTATACTTTCTGAATTTTTGGGTCAAATGCAGTGGCGGAGCCAGGAATTTAAACCTGTGGGGTCAATTACTAGTGATTTGTATTTAAGTAGGGTCATTTCTCTAAATTCTTTTGGATTTATTTATACATAAAAATCAAAGTTTATAGGATGTTTTTCAAAAAGCTGTAGAGTTAGCCGACCCCACAGAAATAGCCTAAATCCGCCACTGATAAAAAATGCTAATACTAACTTGTTTTGGGGCATAAGGCTAAAATTTACTCATTTTTGTTCCCAAGGTTAATAGTAATGCTAATATTAATGCACTTTTGGGTGTAAGATTAATACTTACAAAATTATGGCATAAACACTATCACTAATTTTTTTGGCCAAGGTAAAACTCATAAAATTTTGGCTGAAGGCTACTATTGGACAGCTTTCAACCAAATTCTAAAATGCATGCATTTTTGTGCCCAAGGTTCATAATCATGAAAATTTTAATCGCATGCAAATATTCATTCTCTTTTACTATTCATGCTAATTTTAAAATATTAAATGTTCATGATTTTTTGGCCAAATGCTAAGATTCAAGGGTTTTTGGTCACAATGTTAATACTAATGAAACTTTTGGGCCAAAAGATAACATTCATACTCTTTTAGCCTAAAAAACAATACTAGTGAAAGTTTGGGCCAAAGTCTAATACTCATGTGTGTTTTTTTTTTGCCTGAACGCTAAAATTCATGCATTTTTATTCCCAAGACAAATAAGCATGAAATTGCCAGATAAATAGCCAGTGCTCCTTCATTTTTATTCATGTGTTTTGGGCCACTGAACCATGTACTTTTGAGAGAAAGATTAATACTTTCTCTTCAAAAAAAAAGATTAATACTTGTGTTTTCAGATCGGGTCGAAGAACCATACTCATGCGTAATCTGGCAAAATCTAATATTTGTGTTTTTTTTACCCAAGGTTTGGACTTTTTAAGTTTCAGGCCCATGGTTAGCATGCGTACTAACATGAATATTACACATGAAAGTATGTTAGTTTCATGATGTTCTCAATAATACTCATGGGTGAATCATTACTCATGTGTATTAACGGAACTTCATGTGTAATATTACTCATGGGTGAATATTACTCATGTGTATTTAACTCATGAAATTTTGGACTGAAAGCTAATCATTCATTTTTAGGTCAAAGGTTTGTGCTCACGAAATTTTATGCCAATAACTATTACTCATGTGCTTTTGGGACAAAGTCTAAAATTCAGCATTTCTGGACCCATGTTGATCACGAAATTTTAGGCAGAAGGATAATATTATATTGTTCATACTCAAGAAATTTTAAGCCAAAGGCAATGTTCATGCAATTTTGGACCCAAAATCTATAGTTATAAAGTTTGTTCCCAAGGCTAATATTCATGTCTTTTTTGGCTAAAATTCATGAATTTTTGTTCCCAAGGAAAATTGTCATGAAATTTTAAAGGGGTATATTCATTTGTTTTAGGGTTGAAGGCTAATGTTCATGTGTGATTGGTCCCAATAAGGTTCTCATGAAACTTTGGAGCAAAACTAAAACTGATTTATTTTTTAAAACCAAAGGCTTAATATTCATGCGTTTTTTTGGCCCAAAGTTAATAATCACAAAATTCTGGACAAAAGGATAATATTTATGCATTTGCCAAAGGTGATGCTCATGAAATTATGGGCCAAAAGCAAATATTCACACATTTTTGCCTAAGGCTAATACTTATTAATTTTTGGGCCACAATAATTGTTTATTTTTGGATCCAAGGTTACTATTCAAATTTTCTGTTAAAGAATAAACATCACGTGCCCATGGTTAAAATGTTAAATATTCACTCCTTCTCGGGCCAAGGCTTTCATGCATTTTGGACCTAAGGTGAATAATTTTGGAGCGAAGGGATAATTAGCATGTTTTTCCCGACCCAAGGCCGAACGCAATTTCCAAGGTAAATAAGTAAATAACTATATACACGATTCTCAGCAGATGGATGATATTCACGTGTTTGGGGGGACAGTTTATTATCATGAAAATTTATGCAAATAGCTATTCATGTGTTTTTTTTGTGGTTAATACTCATTGAATTTTATGTCGAAGGCTACTCATGTTATTGAGACGAGGGCTAAAACTACCTTTTTTGCCCAAGCAAAACGTTTTGAGCACAAAGTTAAAACTACCGCCTTCTCTAAAATAGAACTTGGACAGTGATTCAAAGCTAAAAGGACACTATATTATGGACGAAGGGAGTGCTCACAAATATTGGGACAGTCTAATACTAATGTGTTTCTGTGCCAAAGGTCATAAAATTTCCTGCAAAAGTGTAATATTCGTATGCTTTTGGGCCTAGAGTGAATGCCTATGAAATTTTAATTCTAAACTCAAGGCCAATACTCTTTAAAACTTTGGACCAAAAATTCTTTTGGGTCAGAGGTTATGTTCATACATTTTTCCCAATATTAATACTCATTAAATTTTGGACCAAAGCCTTAATACTCATGCTTTTATAGGCCCAATGTTAATACTCCTGGAATTTTAGCTCAACGACTAATAGACACTCGTTTTTGAGCCTAATGTTTAATTCTCATGAAACTTTGGACCAAATTACTAATACACGAATATTTCCAGGCCAAAGCCAAAATTCATGCATTGTTGAAGCAAATGAAGCATTCGTGAAATTCTAGGCTGAGGTTAATACCCATGGTTAATACTAACAAAATTTAAGGCCAGAGGCTAATAAACATTGACTGTTATGGCTAGTAATAGACAATGAGATGAAGGAGAAATGAGATGAATGAGCCACCTCCACCGTTCATTTCATAATGTTCGCGGCCCGTCATACTGTATGTAAGCTCCCAAGGGCTCTTAAGATAAGATATGCTGAACAACTAAACCACGGCAAGATCGGCACTGCTGAGTGTTGGGCCCTACAGTAGATGAGCATTGCATTGGTAAGCCAACAAGAGCATCACACACCCTTTGCAAGATGCCCAAGTGAGTACTCCTGATCAAACCCAAGGTAGGAATCCGACACCAAAATTAGCTTCGTCTCCTGAAAAAGAATCGCCCCATCAGTACATATAAAAAAGGTTAATAAGGATCAGTGGACCAGCTAAGCACACAGTTTGAGCTAGATCTCCAACAACGTATCTAACTCTCCCAGTTATTTTTGAAAAGACAAAAATAACAGAATCATCCAGAACAGTGGCACGGAAAGCTTAGTTTAGTGGTACTGGTAGTTCTTTTTCCCAGTTTTTTATTGTTTTACTTTGTACACATTCCTCTATGTTGCTTGCTAAAAATTCAAGAAGGCTCAGAAAATTGACACAATAGGTTGAATTCGAATAATGAATAGAGTAGTTTCGACCTGTAACTGGCAAGGAGTAAAATTCCAACCATTCTCAATCTGTCCAGCTAAGTTCAAGGTACATACAACTTGTCTATTCCTCAGGTTCAACAATATACATCATCCTGAAATACTGCTAGACTAACATTTTCTAGCTGATACACAATGAAATATCACAAATGACAAGACAAAAGGTAATCTATTAACGATTTGGTGTCAGCTTTGTGATGCTGAAGGCTCGTTATACTAAGTTGCTAATCAGTTTGTCATTGCTATTGCCTAGAACTAAAAATCAAAAGAATCAACAAGCCAAAATATGGAACATATGGAAGTCACGGGCACAGACATCTTGAATCACTCAAAACAGTAATAAAAATCTTTACCTTGAGCTTAGCTTAGCCTAGAAAATTTGCACATGGTGTAGTGTTTTAATACCTGTATATCAAACATTGCTGGCAATTCCATCCGAGTGTTAACCACCCGATCCATAAAATTAATTCTTTTCAGACCATAGAGCTCTGAACTTCTAATGTTCCCAAGGACCAGCCACCAAGCTTCTTGTTTTGCCTACAGAATACAGTATCAAAATGTTGAATACAGATCAGCACACAGTCCCAGCACATAATTCTATACTTTGTATTATGAATCATTCACTTAGATTTCCATAACATATATCAATTTTGCAGATTATAAGTTGATTTGTTTCTTTCGTACTGTTATGCTGAGCCAGTATTAATTTACAATTCTCAAAGGTAGTTATTCTTCAGGCATACTCTTGCATGGATATTCAAAATAGTTACCCCTTCTTTAGTTGTTGTCCTAGAATGCATGAAGTAAAAAAATCATACACCCAAAAGTATTTAGATCAGACAAATTATAGTACAATCTTCACCAAATCTTGTACTCCTATTTGTTTTATATAAAAACCATCATATAATAAGAATAGGAAACAATCAAGCATATTCATCGAAGAGGTCATCAATGTCAAAAAGTGACAAACATAAAGAAAATAGTAAGATAAGTAATATTAAAACCAGTAGCCTGGTACTTCACTGTGATTAGTGAACTCTGTACATTTCATGTAATCAGTATAGTTACTGACCTTGGGAAATCTAGGGGAAAATGCTCTTGATGTTGAACGGCGCGCATCTTTCATTTGCAATCTAATGCTTAAAATTGGAGGCCTGGACTGGTCCTTATCTTCATTCTGAAGCTTAAGTTTTACATCCACACAAGGGAAATGTTGCAGATCCTGCATAATGCAAAATCCAGCATTCATTCATGAGTTAATGATGTGATGACATCTCCATCGAGAAATATGTGGATAAAAACCAATGAGATAATTGCAAGGAAACTATTTTTGAGGGAAACAAGTCAAACAACTGCACAGAAACTACAAAATTACCCAGCTATACAAAATGTAAAGGAAGGAGTGACACGTAGTTTTGACTTGCTACACAATAGAGAAAACCTTAGGATCCTGAGACATTTTGTTATATCGTACAAAATATTCAATAACTACAACAGTAAATACTGTAGAGCTAGAAAATTTAAAGTTCTGCTGAGCACGGTTCAAATACTGCTGGTTATCAGCAGAACCGGATTTCCCACTGAGGTCCAGAATTTGCATCGCTCCTGTGAGTGTTATCTACTGCTATTTAATGTTCATTAGACTGAGGGTACATACATATTTATGTGTTCTTTGAAGCTGATAATTCTACAAACTTCTAAAGTAAACTGAGATAAAAACGAGTATGGTCCATGATTTACTTGGTAAAGTTGGAAAAAATGTCCAACCCAGGGTTTTAACCCTGGTACAAAGCATAGTGATAGGTGGGTGAACCTAACACATGATATCTTAAGCAGGATTGAATAGCAGATTCCCTAGCATTCTTCTCATTTTTAGAATACAGTACATGAAACAATAATAACACTAAAAATGTTGGGTGGTGCTGATTTCACAACAGTCACCACATTCTGATAAGAGAAAAAAAGAATCTGCTCTGTTTGCATTTCCTCTTGGCTGCAAAAAGGGCTGGGCAAAGAATGAAATACAGCAATGTGATTGCAAATAATCTGTTTTCAGCTACCATTGTAAAATACCAAAAAATAAAATCGTTCTTCCAAATAAGGTTAGTATGTCCAAACTCTCAAGCAGTACCTGGTACAACTCAGAAGCAGAAAATGGTTGAAGCAACCTATGTAATTCTTCACGAGAGAGACCTAGTAAGGCTGGAATTGTTGAAACTCCTCTGCCCTTCAGATGATCTAGAAGATTATCATTCATGGATGGTAGCATCCAGAGCGATGAATCTCTCTCAAACCAGAGACCCTGACAAAGTTAATGAAGTCTAGTTCAACAATATATCTATTTGGGATTCTGATACAGGACTAACAACAAATTGAGAGAGGGGGGGGGGGGGGGGGAGAGAAATCTGAGACAATGAAATTGACCTGTATGATCATTTGTAGAAGATGCATACAAGTCAATGCGCTTGAAAGCCATCCACTATTGGCACATATGTCAATCATAGCCTGTATAATACGTATGCTCTGATCAAGAACCGATTTCAAATCAGTGACATAGTCACTAATTGGTAATTCTGCTCTGGAAAAGTGTGCCTGCAAGCAAGAAATAGGGAAAAAAAGGGGGTAATAACCATTCATTGTGCATTCAAATGTTATCATAAAAATGCCAGTACAAAAATAAGATGATACTCCAAATTTCCAATCATAAGCTCAAATCTACTTACCTGAAAGAGTAAGTTTGCTTTAACATGTGGGTCATCAAGGTGTTGCTGATCAACTGAGTACGGGACTTTTCCACACAGGGTTCGGTTCAAGTTATCCTGAATCAGCAAAGAGCATTGAATACAACAAAAGATTGCACCATGATAACAACTAAATTCAGGCCCGACTAAGATCATAATGCATTTACAAACTGGTTGAATAGCAATTTCTTTCCATCGAGATATACACATTAATCTTGTAAATTGGTAGATGAAAGGACAGGGAACATTAATCAAAATATTAAATTTGCCTACATATTGTTTTATGTCCAATGGATGATAGTGTTTGCAGAAGTAACTACCAGTTTGAAAATGAACTAACTCTCTGTGATTATAAATATATGGCGTTTTCGAAAAGATCTGGTCAAACTTCAGAAACTTCGACTATAAATGAAATTTTAATAAAATCCTTAGCTTGAGAACATGGAAATGTTATGTGAGATTTCTCGTGAGAAGCACTTTCACAATATTATAAATTTATCCTAATAAAAAAATTATGGTCAAAGTAGCACCTCGAAGAGCGTAAAAAGGTCAAACATCATATTTCTTTTACTGGAGCAAGTATTCAATTGCTCTCTGAAAAAAGTAATAGGACAAATTACCTCATTGTGGCGTACAGGAAGCTCATCAAATTCTGCAGAAGCTGACAGTACGTGCACAAATGCCTAGAAAGCAATTTAGGCTGTTAGTTATATAGGCATTCCAAATCAACTAGCACTACAAGCAGGTTGAACTAATAATGTTGCAAACAAATGGGGCAGCACTTTTACTTACCTCTAATGATGTGTTGGGGCCTATATTTGTCCCGAACATTGAGACTGTAAGGTAACTAAGGTAATACTGTGACGCTATCTTTCCCAAAATCAAGTACTTTACAGAGTGATCATCCACTTTTATGCATCCACTGTCCTCAAGATCTTCAAATGTTGTTTCCACTAGCCTGTTTAGATAAATGTGAGAAGTAATTGGTCTCATGTGATGTTATAGCTAGTGGCAGATGAGATCTAAGACAACAGAAGTCATCATCATCACCTTGAGAGGTAGCAATTCAAGGTGTACGTTTCAGTATCTTCCAATCCATAGTAAGCTGGGTTAACAACCTGCCATGCAGAAACCAAATGTTGGTAACGAACCAAAAGGAAATACAATAGATTCATACGAACATATAAGAAGTTACACTGAATTAAAGTCTTTAGTCATTTTTAGCTGAAAACTTCAAATAGCCACAGATTTAACCAGTGTAATAAGAATGTCGACAGTTCACTGCATCAATTGTCAACTACTAGCCATATGATTTATAGTAATGATTCTGTTTTCAACTTTACAAGAGTAGGAACGGTTTCCACCCAAATAATTGAGTTGTGATAGAACACAAAGCATGCTGAAACCAGAATGACTAAATACTTTTGTTTCTTCAATGTAAGTTACAAGGACATAAAGAGTAAAGAAATGGATTGCACGAGATAAATACCAGTCTTCGGTACAGGTATGTCCAAGTAAGATAAATGATCGCCTCCTCTTTATTACTGATAGTGCCGGAAACAATCTCCGCATTTATGTGATCATGCAAGTGCTCCCTTAGATTACTTTCAACAGGGAATGGTTCATACAGGAACTGAGAATATTACAATATTCATTGTTAAACTTCAGATAAATATGCATTAGAATGTTTGTTAGGCAGACAAAGTGAAAAAGTAATATGAAACCTTCTTATAAAAGCTTTTTTTTGGTTCATGAACAAGAATAACAGCTTTGCCATGTTGGTCATATTGTGGTCGACCTGCCCGACCCATCATTTGCAGAATATCCGTGATATCATAATCGATGTATCTTTTTGTTTTGCCATCGTAGTATTCAGTTCCCTATAACAAACGATTAAATGAGTTCTCAGGAAAATGACAATTGAAGACAAACAAAATATATAGCATTGTGTTACCTTAATTATGACCAGGTGAGCTGGAAGATTAACACCCCAAGCCAGTGTGCTAGTACATACCAGTACCTGGAAAAACATCAAGCAACAAGAAATGATGTTTAAATTAGCCCAGGTATGTAATTAGCTTGGGTTGCAAGAGAAATCGCAATAATCTTACTTAAATGTAAAGAATAGCATGTTTACAGGAAAAAAAAAACACTACTTGACGCCAAACAAACCTGAATCTTGTTGTTTGAAAAGAGTTCCTCGACCAAGGATCTATCTCTATCATTTAGACCTGCATGATGCAGACCTATTCCAAATTGCAGAGTATGTCTCAAATTGGTGTCAGAGACTTGTGAAAGAATCATGTCGAGAGAGTTATCTGCCATGCTTAGGAACTGCCTTGGTTTTTCATCTGATGCAGCAAGCTGTAATAAGAGTACAGTAAATGTATAAGATAGCAGTTATCTATATATCCATTAAATAAAAGAATCCAAAACAGCATCCACCTGGATGAGATCAAGAGCAGTAAGTCTAGTCTGCCGACGAGATGATACAAAAATCAGAACTGGTTTGTCTGGTGAATGAGTACATATTGCTGCATATGCTGGTTTATTCATGCTATTCATTCTTGGACAGTAGAACTTCCCAGGATATCCCTGTTGGTATAAAACAAAGGCACTAAGAATTGATGATAGAGATGTTTACACAGAGTAGGAAACTGAAAGTAACAAAAGGTGGCCCATCAAGCAAATACTCTTAAAAATAGATTTCTCAAATGCTTGCTAATGCATTTCTTAAAGAATAAAATGAACGGAAGCACCAAACTTGCAAAGTGGATGGTGGAATAAGTCACACATCTTGCATTTTGATCAAAAAAGTCAACCAAAATTTGATTTGTTGATGCAAACTTTGTCACTGATCATGAAATGTGGGCTAATATAGCTGAGTTGGATGGCTACACAGGCTGAGGGGCACTAATTTCGCAAAGTAAGCACACTCATACCATACCCATCAATGAGATAATAACATGCATTCTGCATTTTACTTTCCTGCAGTCAAAGTATGTTGGTTCATGTACAAGTTTATCTCGCATCCGTTAAGCAACTAGAAGAGGTGCAAAGCATTACTTACGACTTACAAGCATTTCACACCACCCTCATTAGGTTTGCTCACTAAAAATCAAATGTAGTGACCTGCTTGAGCAAAATGCAACATGGACCTAGTTGTACCCTCTTTTTAGTCTTTTCTCTTTTCTTAAGAACCATTCAAGAATACATCAAAACAAATACTAATCCATTGTAAGAGAAATGTGCATGTGTGTGTGTGTACATATATTGAAAATAACAGCTTGATGCATTTTCCAGGTAAAGTTAGCAATACAATGGGGCAAATGGCTGTGCTAAAAAAAATGTCTGTGTTAGCTCTTTTTGAGCCAGAATAGGAGCTTCAGTTAATGTGAAAATCCTACTTACCTGGATATGCACTTCAAGAGGTACAGGCCTCACGCTGGGCTTGAAATTGAATAGACCATCATCTCTCACGCCCAACCAATCAGCTAAATCACTGAAGTACCATGACAAATGGAAAGAGGTCAGCCAAAGGAAAATAATGCACAAGTGCACAGTCAATACAACCTTTTTGGAGTTCTGCACGGGTATTAAGGAAGTAGGTGAAATTAAATGAGGAGATGGCTGTGATTGGTTGAGATGAGGATGGTGGGGAAATTTAATTAGAGATCGGTTGTGATTGCATGAGATGAGGGAGTAGGTGGAGAAGTTGCTATATTTTGAGGCAAATTTTGAACGCTAGAAATTATATTTTTGGATGGAGGCACTAATAAAATTTTCAAGAGCTTAAAATTCACACCAATCTAACACAAAAATCAAAATCAAAATCAAAATCAATGTAACATTGATCATGATCAGGACTCCAACAACCAGGGTTAACAATACCATCAACCACAAGTAAGGCAGTAACCACTCATAACAGTTGATGTGACTAGACTTCTGCAATCCATGGAGCAAAAATACATGTATAGAAGGTTGTGGACAGCATACAGATCTATATAGAACTAGTCATGTAGAAGGTATTCCTATGTGATAGGGGATAAGAGGATTGCATGCCAAAGTTTCCCTTAGTAACATACCGAGCATTGGCTAATGCTGTTGATAAACCAACAAACCGAATTGAACGTTCTGTTTGTGATGATATGTATCGCATTCTTGATACAATGACCTGAAAAAAAATCATCATGGTAAACAATTGGCAAAAAGATAACTTTGAAAAACAAGCACAGCATGAATAGATGGGATTAAGATGAATGCAGAAGACAATAAATTATGTTGCCCTGAGATAGAGTTAAAGTAAATGAAGTTACTTATGGACCATAACACATGTTGCATGTCTTTGACTTCCAGAAATGATACCTCGAGAATAGGGCCACGGTCAGCTCCAAGAAGGTGTATCTCATCTAATATCATGAGCCCAACCTATTAACAGGCTTAACAAGATATACTTAATAGAAGTGTTATTTATCACAAAGTAAAGCAAAATTACAAATCAGCAAATAGTTAAAGCTGATGTAGAAAGTGAAAAACTCATACCTTCATAACATAACTTCTACTATGCCAACTACGACTAATCCCATCCCACTTTTCAGGGGTAGAAATTATGATGTCCGCTGATAATAGGGCCATCATATCTGGAGTGAAGTCGCCAGTCATCTCAACCTGCCAAAGCACATTACTTGAGATAAGTTATATATATATTGGTGTATTGGAAAATTAGAAGAACAGATTGCCCTTTACCATCTTCTTCCCAAGCTGAGTAACAAGACGTTGTCTCCAATCATTCATTCTTTCCCGTACTATAGCCTTTAATGGAGCAATGTAAACTACCTGAAAGGGTGTTGAAAATCAATTCCAGAAACAATCTTAGCTCATTGTAAGTATTTAATGAACTAACCTTCATGTCTGGTTGTGTGTTGAAAAGATGAAGCATTGCTAGTTCTGCAGAAATCGTCTTGCCACTCCCAGTTGGAGCTCCCAAGAGTACGTTATTGTCGCTGTGATAGAGGACGTGAAAAGCCTGAAAAAAAGATAACATCAGATTATAAAAAGCAAACATATAAAAAAGAAAATTCAAGTGGAGTCTGCATGCATTAACAGATATATGCATTGGCCATTATATAGTAAAAGAAATTCACAGCATGAGCTTCTGGTTGTTTTTTCTTGATTCTTTTTTTTTAATCAAAGTTTTTTCTTGATTCTTGATTTTATGAGCCTTTCATAATGAAGTCTTCCACTTCCAGCCAAATAGAAAGGTTATGCAGTGTAATTACAGTCATCTTTATAGCATGCAGATGTAACATGGACAACTAAAACGCAAGATAATTTGATTTTCAATCGAACCTGTGTTTGTATCGGGTTGAAATGGGAAAATCTGTATAGATCTTGATACGTCTTGTTGCCAAGAGCACTCAATGGAAGAGGCTTCAGGTCCAAAAGTTCAGTGTGTGTTATTTGTGTCTGTAAAGAACACCTGAAAACTTCAGTATATGATAAGTCAAAAGAAAACATTATAGAACTACAGCAAGACATCGTCGAATTCACCTGTGGCAAGGTAAGGTTATGAAAAGAAACAGTAAACAGTGACTCTGCTCCTAACCAGGAATCTGATATGGCCCGTATGTAGTACTGTGGTGGATGAGGTTCAAAGATCGGTACATTAAAAGAAATCTTTGTAGGTGCTCCTCTTGCCTTCTTCATTAGTGTGAACAACTCTGAATGATAAATAGTATCATTTTCAGAATCCTGGAAAATAAAACTGAATGTTACCAACGCATTTTCCTAAATCACTTGGCGGTAAATACATTAATGCATGACATAAATATAGATAGAGTTCTACAGGATCAAATTAAAAACATATAAAAGGGAATATACATGCTTCGTATATCCTCTACCACTTAAAAACAAGAGTTGGTGGTGATAATACTAGCCTCTAGCACTCTATACTATCACCCTTCTGTGAATTTGTAGGATCTTTTGCGGGGAAAAAGGATTGCATTATCTGTAGATCCTAAGTGACTACATCTATAGCGTTTTAGTTTCTTTCAAAATAATAATTTTGCATTTCTTACACTCAGAATTTATGATACATTTATTTGATATTTGTCGTGACCCACAACACTGTGTTAGCTTTTAGTATAACCGCATGAGTGATACAGTTGATGGACAAGGTTGCTGAGGAAGATGGTGAGATTTATAACTGTCTCTGGAGTTACTAATTTGCTATCCACGAATCAATATCACTGTCCAATATAGTTGGAATCCTCAAAACATTCATACTAAAAAAAGAGGTGCATTATCCATAGTTCCATACTTCATACAGTACTGAACAGAGTCAACAAAAAAAGCGATCTCTAACAAGACTATAAGAGAATATTTCATCAAAGCAATAAGACAATCAAAATGGTGGAAGATATGTTATGCTACAACTCTAAAATGATGTAGCGGCAGGAGCATCAAAATAATATATGCAAAGTAATAAACCTCAACAATAATCCACCATCGTAGCGACATGCCATGATGACGATCTCTCCACAAAAATTCAGGAGTTATAAGAAGGTCCACCTACAAAGCAAGAGATAAAGGCATAAATAATCAACTAATTTGGTATTTCTTTCAGATTAATCAATTAGCATTAGCCCTTACTTATTTTGTTACCAAGACCACAGTAGAGGAGGCCCCCACAGCTAGAAATTTTATTAAGAAAAGAAATAATTACAGGTCACAGTAGCCCTTACTTTAAGAACAGTCCTGGTGATTGGGCTCACAGTAGCAGATAAGTTGACATATGGAAAGTATCCAACATATTGTTTAACCACCTTCAGCAAAAGAATGTAAATTTCATTAGTCAGTACTCTTCAGCGATTGCGGTATTCAAATCAACCTTGCAAGTTACAGGTACCACTTCTTAAGTAAGGGCATACCTTTCCTAGATGAGAAAACCGAATAAGAGCTCCGATATCATTTTCTTCCATCTCATAAAGACGATCCAGATCAACATGTTTTTCCTCAAGTCTTTTACATATCTAATTCAGAGAACACATAAAAAATATTAGCAAACACATAAAAATGTAAATTATTGGTCAGCTGTAGCAGATAAGAAACCTCATGAGAAAGGTCTCTGTCAAACTGCCTAAGTGGATGTTGTTCGGGCCATATTTTGCGGTCAACACCCTTGCAGAACTCTAATAATAAGGATGTCATCTGAGACCACCCTCGGCGCAGACAAATCTCAAATAATGCCCTCATAATGCGAGCCAAGCTTTGACTAATGTATTGAGCATCAGAGTGCAAAGAGGAGCTATCAATTGGAGCACGCGATATGTAAACCTGCAAAATTGATACCAGTGATTGGTTAAAGAAAGTTGTTAGGCTCAAGACATTGGAAAAACAGTAGTTATCCAATAGATACCTGTATGAGAATTGAAATTTTCCCATGTTTGTCAGTTGGCCCCCCCTTAATATCATGTGGGCATGCATTCTTAAAAAGGGATTCTAATTCATCCTGTTCTTCTTCTCTTACTACAATATTCTCAAACTCAGAGGAATGGGCCACCATATTAATCACCTGAGGCAGTATCCAGAATGATTAGTACAACCTCACAAGCATCAACCAAACAAAAAGAGATAAAACCTTACCTCACTCTCATTCATGTGACGCCGAAGCATCTCATTGTAAGCCTCAACACTGGAGTACTGAAGGTAAAAGTGGCTTGCAATTCGACCAAGTTCTGTGCAGTAAAAGTTGCCACTCTTTTCATCATACCGCATCATCTTAGCCTTGTCTAGCGCACGTGCAGCATCAATAATAAACGCTCTTTGCTTGGAACCCAAGGAAGGATCTCCAATAACCTTGACAAATATAAGGGTGGGAGTAGATAAAGGTTAAAGTTAGATTCAAAAACCAGAACATGAGTATCAACTGTGCAATGAAGCACGATAAAAAGGACAATTATCTTGCTTGTCACATGATAGAAACGATCGTTAGTAAAATACAGATAATACGTCACATTTCCACAAGTGCTAATGCATAAAAAGTTAGTATACAGCACTGCATTCAATTCACACTGCAAAATACATACTTTCCAGAATAAGCTTATGCAACATCATTTGCATCGAAGATGTAAACAAGGGAAGAAAAGGATACCTCTTCCCAAGCTATTCCATACACCAGAGGATTAGTCTTCATCCTTATAAATAAGTATGTGTAGCCAAGCCAGGCACAGGCCTCCCTGACATTTGTAACAGTGCCCAAGGCAACCTCAGCATTCAAATTATCTTTCAAAGATCCAAGGAACTGCACGATGAACATGGCCACAATTAGTCAAATTCAAATCAAACCGAATGAACATGCAACATCAACCAACTGACCACCAGCCAAGACCAAGAAGCAAAGGGAGGAAAGAAAACTACAAGATGTATTTCCAAATGTATCTATGGGCCTTACTAGTGTATGCATTATCCTACCCATCTAAAGCGCTATGTATTTGTGCCGAAGACATTACAATGAATCTGGTTTTTGAATATCTGATTGGTTTGGATATTAGAAATTCACAGTAGTCTTAAAGCCCGTTTGTCAATGACAGTAGTGCAGGTACCCACATGTACATGTGGAAAAGGCATTCCACATAACTATGCAATTTTTTCAAGGCTTCATAAATAATCTTAAGAAGATACTGACATGGTAAACAAAAATAGGTTTATGTGAAAATTAGTCAACCACCTAGGGGTTAATATAGACAAATGGGAAGTGTGACTGATTTATGTTTGGCCATGGCATATTCATTTTCTCAACAATTCAATGTTAGGGCCATATCCTCTTGAATCTTTTCTTCACCCATAACTGAACTAAGATAAAGGCTGACTGATATTTTCCGCATCCTTATTTCAATACTCTCCGAATCAAAAAGTAATTTGCTAACCTGGCTTTCTATCGGAAGCTGACTTGTTAATAATCTTAAGTAGTAAGCCAATTTGTCGTGTGTCGTGATAATAACTCCTTCGCCACTTTTGTCAAACTGCGGTCGTCCAGCACGCCCGAAGATCTAATAAAAAATAAAATTAACATTAGAAACATAGACTTTAGCTAGCTAGAAATGAATATAGCACGTCAGAATCAAGGCAAGTTCAAAGCGGTACCTGCATCACATCAAGCATCCCCAAATCTCGCCATCCACCAGCTTTAGGATCATATAGTTGTGTTCCCTGTTTGTGGGAAGTCACCGTATTTATTAGTGTTTCGTTTACTAAACTGGAGGAAATGAATTCTAACACTTGACATATTAACAGTATATTACAATTTACCAATACAGTCACAAAAGTAATCATAATAGATGCCAGGAAACTGGGTGTTGCCGTCACACGTCTGTTTTGGACCCAAAAAGCAGATACTGACCTTTATAACGACTGTATGAGCCGGTAAGTTCACTCCCCAAGCCAATGTTGCAGTACAAACAAGGACCTAAAACAGAAATATGTTACAACCCTTGTCAAAACTGTTGGTTGGCTGAAAAGAATAGTACTTACTTTCAGGAGCCCATCAGCAAACAAGCGCTCCATCAAACTTCTATCTGATCGAATCATTCCAGCATTATGAATACCAAAACCAGATTCAAAAAATTCTGCAACTTCACGACTTTTGGCTTTGCTAACATCTTTCTGCAACCAAAAGACTAGTTGAATCATGACTAGTAGATTCAAATTAACGCTACAGATAAAGGTAACAACATACCTTGATTAATGCATATTGGGGATGGTCAGCACATGAAAATAACTCCAATTCTCCTGCATTTGCAGCTAGGTCGATCTGCATAGCATGTGAAAAGAATTAGAAACCAGAATACTCAAATGAATAAATTATATAAACACAGCATATTTGGTACTACAAAAACATGAGTCCAGAATCACTTGCTACAAACAATCTTCAATAAGGAAGAACTTAAGAGCATGCATTCTAACACTTGATAAATAGTAATATCCATTTGGATTCATGGCTTGTAATGTAACATGTAAATTATTCTTTTAATTATAATTAAAATAAAACTGCACTGTGGGGCCTTCCCCTGCAGTATTTTGGTAAAAGAAAAAAGATATCCAGCACATACAAAGAAAATAGAAAACAATAGGAAAACATTATTATAGTAGTTCTATAAAGCAATTAAACGATGTCACGCTAAACACTAGTATGTGGCTTACCAATGTTCTAGCAGTTTTCCCCGTATCCTTACGAGTATGAACAAAAACCAATGCTTGGTGACCTTGCTTAATGGACTCCACAACCTATTAATTTAACACAGAAATTAAAGATAGGTAACGAGGCAGAAATCCATATGGGACCATGATATACAAAAAGAGACCTTCTCATAGCACAATGTATTGAATAGTTCGATTTTCTTGGCATAATCCCTTTCGCTGATTCCAATGTACTGTTGAGCAAGAGGAACTGGACGGTAACTCGAATCGAAAAAGAAAAGACCAGTATCTGGATTAACCCGCAAAAATTGTGCAACCTAAAATGTGAATTTCATGGTATCAGTAATATGCAATTTCATGTAGCATACATGGAATTTAAGGTAACAGACCTCCAAGTAAGTGGGCAGGGTAGCAGATAGGCCAACAATGCGAATCATTGATTGCATAGACTCAACCTGTAAGATTCAGACTATTCATAAATATAAATCAAGGGTAAAAGACAAGATCTAAACAAGAGCATTCATGATCTAAAGACTTAGTCATATGGATGCGTAATAAATTTCAAGCATGTCCATCTTAACAGCCACAAGTTTTTTACAGATCATTCAAGTTTAATTTTTGCCATCATTAAGCATAAGGACCCTTTCCACATCAAAAGGAAAAGGAGAAGGGGCTCCTTTAAAAAGACTGACCTGGCGAAGAGTCCGAGCAACTAGCGCCTCAATGACTGAACCTCTATCATCATTTAGCAAGTGCACCTCATCAATGATTATAAGCTTCACCAACATTGACAGTGACATGTCACTGCTTTTCCGTGTAATAACATCCCACTTCTCAGGAGTAGTCACTATCATCTATGGAAAGCACCAAATATTACAGCTCAGACCTGCAACTGAAAATAATGAAACAAAGTTGCATACCTGTGTTTCTTCAATCTCATTTTTGGTCAGCTGCATGTCTCCTGTAAGTTCTCTAACAACCAGGTTCAACGGAGATAATCGGCGACTGAATGTGGATGTTACCTCTGCAGCCAAAGCCTAAATGGCACAATTTTGCAAAAATGCCACAACAATCAGAACATTGAACAATAACATAGATCAGGTGACCTGGTAAAAAAAAACATAGAATAGGAAAGAAGAAATACCTTCATAGGGGCAACATAGACTATTTTGAATTCGTTTTTATGCAAAATGCCATCTCTGAAGTGTTGTTTGACCTGCAAAAGAAGTGCCCAACCCAATATTTAAGGTTCCCAACTAGATGTTTAACGAGCAGATAAAACAGGGGGATAATGTTAGAAATCAGCAGCTTGTAGAATTGGGTAGCTTTTCAAGGTTCTGCCAATGAATACCTCATGAAGAACAGCAATCATTGCAATATTTGTTTTGCCAGCACCTGTTGGAGCACAAACCTGAAAATCGATGCAAGTTAGCTATGATAACAAAAGTACATGAAATGGCACAAGTCTAATATTAAAAAAATGGTGCAATTGCATGGTTCGCAGACTTAGTTACACACTAGAATGTTCTCATTCGTGTAGTATGTAGCTTGAAAAATACGACTCTGAACACGGTTGAGTGACTTGTATCCCTGGAAAGCAGCTTGGGCGAGTTCATCCAACTCTCCTATTTCAATCTGGCGAAGACAAAGAGAACACCATAGTTACCAGCAAAAGAACACCACTATTGACATGAAATCAGTTGTTAAGATCTTCTTATTCTGAAGAGTTTATGAGATTCATGCAAGTGAAACCATTTTGCCAAGCAAATTAAAGAAGAGAAAGACTACTATCGCGCATATGCAAAATGTGGGTTTTTTTTCCCACGGATTAAAGCAGTGGGTTAGACAAGAAAGTTGTGAAGCAAATTGATCCCTTCAGTCCTTCACCAGCAGATAATGTTGAAACTTCAAAACCAGTTTCATCTGGTTGGCTGACCCGTGAACCCTGACCTGCAGTAGCTTGCATCTGAGAGTACCCTAGAGCAAAACTGCATGCATGGTGGCCAACCCATTCAGGCCATGATAATCTTAGTACTCCCTCCGTCCCAAAATATAACAACTTCTAGCCTTTAGAATTTGTCCCAATATATAACAACTTCTCCACCAACACTCTCTTCTCAACCAATCACAAACCTCCACCATTCAATTTTCCCACCTACCTCCACGTCTCCTCCAATCACAACACTCCCTCATTTAATTCTATCAACTTTCTTAATAACCGTGTCCAACTCTAAAAATGCTTATAATCTAGGACGGAGGGAGTACTAGGTATTCATTAATCCACATTCTAAACATTCACTCTGGGTCAAAGAGTTACATAAAGATTGTTGCAAGTAAAAAAAAAAGAACAAGTATGACTCCAGGCAATCATCTTAAAATGTTTACTCCTTAGAGGAATTGGGGGTGATGGTATGTTCTACAACCATCCCACCATCAAGATCTTTTGTGGCTAGATATATGAGGGAATGTGTGAGTTGTTTGTGGTATCTTTTACATAAAAACACATTCCTTGCATATTTTTGTATTTAGATTTTTGGTTGATCACATATAGCCATTTGTATAATATCAGAGTTGAGGATAAATATGTTTCTGTATTTTTAACTCTAGAGATTATAGCATATTTATGGGTATCCATCATAGCACATGGCTATGTTGCTACTAATTGTAATGCATGGCTTGTCCTGCTTCATTGGTTTCTTTTAATGTAACACAGAACCACAGCTTCTTCAAATCAATTAAAAAACACGTGCACAAGCAAACGAAGGGTAACACACGGATGTACCAGCTTCTCATTGGCTTTCAGTGGTGCTGTTGGAGTTGGTGGAATTTTCACTTCTTCATACCCCTTCATATGTTTCCTTGTGGTCCCTTGAGGAAGAGAAGTTATAGTAAAACTGTTCGCCCCTTCTCCAGTCCCAACCACATCATCAAATGGCTGCTTTCTTTCACTCGCCAGGAGAAATGATGAAAAATCATCAGAAAAAATATCATTTGTTGCAGTTTCTGTACCACGCTTGCCACGTTTTTCCTCTTTCCTCCTAATCTTATCAAGCTGGCGCTCATATTCTGTTTGTACTGTTACCTACAATACGAGAAAGGGCATTTAACTTTTACCAAGGTATCCACAACATAGGAAGTTGGAAGCAATCAAAAAACCAAGTTGGCATACTTGTGTGCCATATGTTGGCATCTTTGGTTGATTACTTGAAGACAACTTTTCTGATTTCAATATCATCAATCCGTGCTGAATTGCATCCACTAGCTCTTTCCTATGCTGCAGGGCATGACATGATCATGTTTGATTACATTATCATATGGCAGACCAAAAATAAAAAAAATTTATTATCATGATAAACAAATGAAATCCACTATGTATTAATGAACTGAACCATAAATAAGGAACTTTGCAATCTTGAAACGAGATATTTAACTCTAAATATGGAAATGTGCTGAGCAATCAGGGTGAGCCCATAGGAAATAATTGCACCAGTGACCACTCACCGATCACTATCATATTTCCTAATGATCAATAAAGCATCAGATCCTGATAAAGTACTTTTTGACACGCACATAGTATTAGAAATCCAGCATTACATTTGTATGTCCCAGAGTCCAAAATTCACTGAAGTCCACCCCCTTTTGTTTCGATATTTCTCATGTGTGCATATCCTCATAAGAACAGTTCATTTACTGTGTGGCTCCTTTTCATGGTATCGCTAGGTAGCCACAATAAAACAGCACCAATAAGGCTTAAGGTAGTCCTCTAGCACTCGACTTCCTATTTGGGACATGGATAATCTTCTTGTTGTACTAAGTGTTCACTATTCCCTCCGTTTCTCACATAACTGACATTGTTGACTACGGCCATATCACTTTTATGACAGATTAATTTTAAATGATTATATTTATGATGGATGAAAGTTGTATGATTATATTTATGGCGCTACACACTTCAGTAATATAATATATGCTCAAGTATTTATAAATTTTCCGCAAAAAGACAAGCGGTCAAAATTTGAACTTAAACAGAGCCAAGACAGTTCTGAATGTTGGCTACACCATAGACTTTGGATATATATGGCCAACTAGGAGGTTTTAGTGATCTTATTGTGTGATTTGTACCAGTAAAGTGAGTCCTGGAATTAGTCTGGTACATATGCCCTACTTCCTAGATAGGTTGCAGAATACAGGACTAAGTGGCATATACAGAAATACTAACATCTAGCTGATATCAATACAAGTTATAACAATTGAGGTCATCTCATAATCTTTCTTTTGGTTATCTTATCCATGTATCATGTATGAAGAACAACATGCAAAATAAACTGTACATGGAAAATAAAATGGCCTTCCGCTCTTACCGAAAGGAGATCCTGAACTGTTTCAAAAGCAGCATCACCAACAAGGTCCAACAGTTCACCAGCTATCTGCGAAGTGGTGCTATTAGATTATTATAGCAACAAAAGGAAAGACTAAAAGCAGTTTACTCCACGGCATTGCAAACCTCATCGCCAGCTTTATTAGATAGGAGCACTCTGCACAAAGCCTTTGCAAGTTCATCTCCTGAGAGAACTGAGCCACCACTTCTAGTTATCAAATCACACTGATCCTTTAGCCACCTCAAATTTACATAATCCCCAGGAGAAACTGAATTATGACTTACGGATGCGCTGCTGGCATCGTATTGATCATGTTCAGCAGGTTTAGAGCTCAATACACCACTTCCTAAGGGTAGGTCATCATCAAGGGAAACATCAACAATGAAACGAGAAGGTGGTTTGAAATCAAAGTTTGCTCCAAATTCACTTGTAATACTTTCATCTGCATTTATCTGAATAAGTTCATGGCCCCTTGCCCGTTGGAGAGAACAGAGCATCTGAGCTAACTGAGCTAGCTTCTTTAAAACAGAGTCTTGCACACTGTAACCCACAAGGTTCTCCAATTCATTCCTGAGGAGATAGGCACATCTTAAGTACTGGGATATCCAAAGCATTTACATGAAATCATCAATTGAACATACAAATTCGAACCATAACAATTGTGTCATTACCTTCTGCGAAGGACATTGTCAGCGAGATTAGACTGCGTATCATCGCCAGCAAACAAGGCGTACACAGCAGGGGCAACTTCCTGAAGCTCTTCAGACACGACCTCCCCATTCAACAACTCCACCACGGCACCGAGGAACTGCTTGTACGCCTGGCGCACATCACTGGGCGCTGCAACACAAGGGGGCAATCGCAACCAGTTATTGTATCAAAAAAGGAAAAAATCAGAAGCGCTCGCGCGCAGCAGACGCAGCAACACGATAGTCGAGGGTTTTGGAGGCGTTTACCATCGTCCCAGTCGGGGACGATCTTCCGTGCGAGCTCCCACTCGTCGCGCGGCCTGCGGAGGCGAAATCGTTAGGTTCTCCCCGCGGCGATTGGGATTTTGGGGACGGCAAGGGGAGAGAGAGAGAGAGGGATAAACCTCGGGAGCTTGAGGGATTGGAGCGCGGACTTGCGGAGGAGGTAGGCCTGGTCGGCGTCGTAGTGGCCGCGGAGCGCGCTCGTCAGGCGCGGGAGCGGCGCGAGCATCTCGGCGTAGCGGCTGCCGCCGCCGGCGAGGGTTTCGGTGCGGGAGGCGGAGCAGAGCGGCGAGGGCGGCGATGCGGCGATCGGGTTGTCGGTGTGATTGGGGGATAGTGGCGGTTTGGATCGCGCCGCGACGCCAAGGCCCTTAAAAGGGAGGAGAGGAGAGGCCTCTGCCGCGCGCAAGCAGCTTGTCCCCTACGAAAGCGCCGGAGGCGGTCGCGCCGGCGGGATGGTGGACTACTACTGGTGGTCTACTGGTGTTTTGGATCGGTCTCGTCCGGACACCGGACTATCGCGTGCGGGCTGTTTTCCCCTTATTACTTAGGGCATGTTTAGCTCTAAACAAAAAATTTCACGCTGGAGTATTTAAAGGGAGAAAAAAAACAATTACGCAGTTCGTCAGGAAATTACGAGACGATGGATATTTGTTAATGATGGATTAATTAGGCTTAATAAATTTGTCATGCAGTTTCATGGCGGAATCTGTAATCTATTTTGTTATTAGACTACGTTTAATACTTCAAATTTATATCCACATATATCTGATATGATATGCAGGGGCAAAAATTTTTTGCCATCTAAACAGGCCCTTAGGGCATGTTTGGGGAGCTTCTAGCTACTACAGCTTCTCTCAGAATCAGAAGTTCCCTCTAACAGTTCAGCTTTTGGTCTAGATTCTGAGAAGCTGTGAAACCCAACTTTTCCATATTCTTGGAAGATGTTTACCAACCAGCTGAGAATCTTAAGCTCCCCCAAACAGACCTTTAGATAGGCTTTGAAACTCATGAGATCAAATATAACAACGAGGTAGTACTAACGTATTACAGACTTGAAATATATTTATGTAATATTTTAGGGCAAATTTCATATAAAAAGTTTTCACATGAAACACACCGTTTAGCAGATTGAAAAACGTTTCACGAATATCTAAATTTCCATCCAACTTTTGTGGGAGAAAAGAACATGGCCTAAAACACACGGGAGGGGGCATTTTACTTTTTGCCACTTTTACCTCTCACATTTTACGACATATAGGCCTTCATGTATCAATGACACATGAGCTCAATGATAAATCCTTAATTGCCACCTATAAGAGTGGCAAATAGTTTATATTCCTTAAAAAAAACTCAAAGCACATGTGAACTGGAAATTTCTAATTTGCTAATTTCCAAATAAGCCTTACATGGGCTTATGGTATAATAGAGTTTGACGACACTATCGGGTAATGGACGACTCATCTTTAACGGTGTTAGAGAAAAAAAAATACAGTTTATACTATGTATTATTAAAAGTTTTCATATTATGTCACTATTTAACCATTATTTACATTTTATTTTGGACCACCTTATTCTATCCATCTACAAGTCCGATTACTCAATAACCACTCCACACACTAAGTCTCTCTCTCTATTTCTATTTTCCCTCCGACAATTGGGGATCCAGCAAGGAGCTCAGATCTAGCGTCTCCGCTCTTCGTTGGGTCAGCTCCTGCCTCCTTGAGTCACTGCAGGCCCAACACCTCCGACCTAAACGACAACCATAACAATAGTGTGCATGACAATGGGAGAGGAGAAGAGACATGTTGGTAACTAGAGGGTGCGGCCCCGCATACAAAAGTGGAGAGGAGGAACGATTTGAACTTCTATCAGATCCACATAAACAAAATAGATCGATTCATCGATTTGTACTTGAGAAGACGCTAAGAAAAACAAAGTCTCGACCGCCGCTGCTAGTCCGCTGGCACCACCGCTGCTAGTCCAGGGGGTGTTTAAATTCAAAGGTGTAAAGTTTTTTGCATGTCATATTGAATATTATATGGGGTGTCACATGGAGTGTTTGGGCACTAACAAAAAATACTAATAACAGAATCCGTCAGTAAACCACGAGACAAATTTATTAAGCCTAATTAATCCGTCATTAGCAAATATTTAATGTAGCACCATATTGTCAAATCATGGAGCAATTAGGCTTAAAATATTCATCTCATAAATTAGTTACAATCTGTGTAATTAGTTATTTTTTAGCCTATATTTAATATTTTATGCAGGTATTCAAACGTTCGATGTGACATGTTAAAAAATTTTACTCCGGAATCTACACAGGGCCTCGCTCGCATGGCTGCCCAGCGACCCAAATCACCGGCTTGCTCGGTGTAGGTCTGGCTCTAGCTGTTGGTGAGGGAAAAAAAAAACAAATGGTTAGCGGGCCAAAGGGATGCAGCCCATTACAAAACGCGCATCCACAACCAAGCCCAATAGCGCACGAATCTTGACAGAAATCTAATGGCCCACAAATCGGCTGACGGTGACGGATTGCAATTTTTCAGGCAACTGCAAAATAGCAAAGCTGAAAGAAAATCTCCCGTCTCGGCTCCTCCGCTCCTTGCGCCATCTCGCGGCTGAACAGGGGAGGCGGCGAGCAGAGCAGGGGAGAGGAGGGGATCCTGCAGGTGAGCATCCACATATCCTCTTTCTCAGAATTCATCTCTCTCTCCCACCGGGACTACTTTTGTCTGGAATTTGCTTGCGTTCGTTAACCCTAGCTTCTCTTCTAGATCTGGAAGAAGCTCTTCTCTTAATTTCAGACCCTTACCTTAATACAAGTAACAACAGTTTATTGTTTGTTCCCCCCAAAAGTTTGGGGGTTCAACTGAACCCCCATGTCCCAAGTTGGATTCGCCCCTGTCTCATGCCCAGGGATATGTGATCTTGGTTATTTGTTGAGGTATAATAGTCAATTCCAGGGTTCTTTGTTTAGTGCTAAAGTAGAAAATTTAATTGAGTTTTGACTGGCTTCTCTGTTATGTTTATTTCTTGATGTTAACTTACTATTCCCTCCGTATCACAATGTAAGTCATTCTAGCATTTTCCACATTCATATTGATGTTAATGAAATGTGGAAAATGCTAGAATGACTTACATTATGAAACCGATGAAGTACGAGCTTCATGTCAGTGTTCATGTAGGACTGGAAGATATTCCATACATGTGATTAGTGAGAATATCATATCTAAACCCTGGGCAATAGCTCTGTTAAATTAATGCAGTAGTACCCATTTTACTACTTTTGTCTGCATTCCATTTGGGTCAATGAAGATATTGTGCTCGGTTTGGGGTGTTAATCAGTAGTTGTTCTTTGACAAATGGTTAATCCTAATTGCAAATAAAAATTTGTTAGTACTGATCTTTTTGCATCTGCATTCATTTCAGGGAGGGAGAAGTTATCTGGCAATTTCAGGGTGTTTTGAGTTAAAGGAAGTTAAAGGAAATTTGATAGTGATAGTGTTGCAATTTGGGTTTTATCAAATCAGCTATGGACTCAGTGGTGTTGGAGTGTGGCGACATCTCCGCTTCCCAGGAAGAACTCCTTGCCCACTCCTCATTCCTCAATGGTGGTGATGATGGTGAGGTCTTCAGCACACCTCCCACAACTCAAGAGGACGCCATCACCATGTGCACCCTCCCCTTCACCCAGTCCCAGTCCCCAGCACCAGCACCATTGCCATCACCAGCAGCCGTGTCGCGCACCACCCCTGGATGCAGCTCCTCAGAGGACAACCGAGACGATGAGATGAGCGATATTGTCAAGCAGCGGCGCAGGCCTAGGGTTTGCACAAGAAAGGTGAGGTGGGGTGCCAAGATCAGGACCCCAACCCCAAGCCCAGATCGCACCACCTCTGAAGTGGAGAACAAGGATGGTGATCCTCTGTACAAGGCAGTTCTCATGATTCCCACAAGGGATAGCACTCCTGCCATTCCTATGGACCTGATCGCGCTTGCTCGCCAGCGAGGCCTCTTCTAGCAGATGGACCTTGCTATCAGTTGTTTTTAAACTATTGAACTGAACTCTGGAGGTCAGGTCACTATCTCCTTCCCAGTTTACCTTTGCTTTGGAGGGCTCAACTTGTCAAATCCCAACCGAAGGCACTGTTTAACTAATTTAGTGAGGTGGTTAGTATATCTGGTTTTTACCACTGTGGTGTTCAGAAGTTGTAGTTGCCTGGACAAGCAGGTTTACTCGGGTTATTCAATGATGAATCATGGAAACTTGCCGAATGCCATCAAACATCTTTGGTGATATATATAAGTTCACTGCATTGCTCTTGTGTTTCCTTCCTCTCCACTTGCCATTTCACTCAGCTTGGTACTTGTGTTTCTGCTATCTTGTGCACCTAAATCTGACATTGTTTCATATTTATAGTGCATAAGAAATCGAGAGCAGCTATGACTGAGCAAATGCAGGGTACAGACTACAGAGAATTACTGTTTCTGATATTTGTTTTACTCAAGTTAAATGCATTGCTGGCTGTGCCCTTTTGTAGTTGGGCTGTTTTACTCAAGTTGGTCATCAAATCCTTGCAAATCTTGAATGATTGACGCCGAGCAAATGGAGAAACTGACACTGCAATAGTGAACCTTCCACACTTGTGGAGTTATGGTGTATTTATTACAGTTTCATTGTTCATTACTCCTGCCTGTGTTCGTTCTTTGTGATTATACACTTCCATCGGCATGAGCTGTGTTCAAGCCATGTTAATATGCTATGGTTGAATTTGCTGATAGATCATAGAACTTGTACATAATTGATGATTGATGGATTGGATGCCATTTTCTGGTTTCGCCGACAACATGCGGAAACATGGACGTATTCTTCAGGAGAGGGTGTTAAAAGAACTTCGTAGGATATGTTTCAATGGGCCTTAATCTAATAATCTCGGTCCGTAAACATCAATAACCAAGATCTCGGCCCATCCATATGCAATACTAGGTGGTGTTCTTCATGAAAATGAAAATTAAGTGTTTAACACAAAATGGTAAAAGATGAAGATTAAGTGTTTTATGTAAAACGATATGGTATTAACGTATGTTTAGTTGAGTTTTAATTATTATAAACTTAAAAACAGATTTATCTGATATTTTACAACAACTTTCATATAGAAAGTTTTCACATGAAATATACTACTTCATCCGTTTCATTATATAAGACTTTCTAGCATTGTCCACATTCATATGTTAGCTAATCTAGACATATATATATATACACTTAGATTCATTAACATCTATATGAATGTGAATAATGCTAGAAAGTCTTGTAACCTAAAACAGAGATAGTATTTAACAGTTTAAAAAACATGCACCGAATATTCAGATTTTCATCCAACTTCTCTGAGAGAAAAAGGGGCCTAACGCATGAAAAATCCTCACCGTGCGATCAAGACAAAACGCACCTCCTCGCGTGGAGCCCAGCGGTCAAATCCGTGAGCAACAGAGGTGATGCCTTCGGGCTTCTGTAACCTTCTGATGCGTCTCCACCCAAGATTAATCTCCAGCCGTCGGATCGTCCATCATAAACGGCCCGATGCGCTCCTCCCCCCTGCCAAAACTGGTCCGGCCAGACCACGCCTGATGTGGGGCCCACCGCTCGAACTGGGAACGTGGGGCCCCTCACCTCCCACACAACCACCCGCGCCCCCCCATATTGTCTACGCGCCGGGGCAACGACACAATGACATCCCGGTCCCACACGCGGTGGGACCCACCCGCCAGTAGGCTCGGAAGTCGGAAGACCCCGTCGCGTGGACTGTGTATTTCCCGAAACAGAAGCTGCGAGGTGGGCCCGGAGGAGGAGGCCCTTCTCGGCTTCTCCTTCCTTTTTCCCTCTCTCTCTTCATATCGAAGAGACGCACCGAACAAGAAGCACAAAACCCACTTTCATCAATTCTCTCTGCGGCGATCGCCGAGGGATCCAATGGCGCACGCGGCGCGGCCATTGGGTGGGCGCGCGCGAAACCCTAGCCCCGGGCCCGCTCGGCCGCCGCCGCCGTTCGCGGCGGCGGATGCTGCCGCCGCCGCTGGCCTCCGCGACGCGCCACGGAGGGTTGCGCGGATGAAGGTGATCATCGGAGCGGACTCTGCTTTTTTAGTATTTTTTTTTACCCCCAACATTTCTGGCGATCGCGGTTGCTTTATTAAGGTTCTACAGGCGATGTTTTGCGGCGTGGAATAGTTGGTTGCGTGTGCGTTTTGCGTATGTGCTGCTTTGCTCTCGATAAGCGTTAGTAGCAATCGCCTAGTTCGCCCCCTTTTGGGTATTTTGGTCCGATTTTGTCGCGTGAGAAAGAAAAGAGGGGTTTTTGGGGTAGGGCGTGCATTCCGCTTTGCAGAGCTTTGGGTCTAATTACTGTTTGGTTCCATAGATTTTGCGGAACCCTTGTATGTGTGTTTTACTTTTTGTTGTTATGAGGCTATCTATTCTCTTACTTTGCGGGGATTGCTCTGTTCTAATCGTTGCGCAATGTCACCCAGTTTAATTTGTAAAGCTGGTAGTAGTAGCAGTAGCACTTGTGCTTGTTCAGTTGTTCTGCACTAGCTAGTATACTACCTAGCACCCGGTGCTTCACAATGTCTGACCTCGTTTGATCTAATATACGGGTACTTATGTGGGCCATTTCTTTTTCAAACATGCCATGAAAGTATGAAACTACCAGTGCGATAGCGTTTACCACATTGAGTACACACGACATCTCTATGGTTGATTCTTTTTTACATTTGTGTGGACATGCTCTTAGGACGTGTTTGTTGGTTTCCTGCATAGCACCTTAGTTTCATCTTGTCGGCCTAATCTTTGTGACGGGCATATATATGCATGCATATATATAACAGCCTTCCAATTAACTTTCACACTTGGATTAGGATTTCTAGAGTCAAGAGTCCACCCTCATTATGCCTTTCTTGTAATCTTGTTACATGGGGAATCTGGTAGTAGGGGTCTTCCAACATGTTGAGACAGGCCCAACAAGCCCTACTTCATAAGATCAAAGGCAAGGTGTGAGTGTTTGGTGGGAGCGTTTGTTTAAACCAGTTCATTCCTGGGTAATCTATACTCTATAGTGTGTCATTGGGCCTTTAGCCCATTTTTTTCCTTTTTCTTATTTTCTTACCGTTTGTTCAATTGTTCTTTAAATTCTGGTTCTGCTTAATGAAATTAAAATAAATTATTCCTTTACCAGATTATTGTTTTTATTTCCATACAGAGACACCTAAATGTGTAACTTTGTTTTGTTTTGTTTTGTTCAACTACTGCAGGATAGAGCTTGTGCAACTTGTGGTGATAAAATTGATTCAGGAAATGTAATACGTTGTCAGTGCAAGAAATCTCCAGAGCATGCGTAGGTCCCTTTGTTTGTCATTTGTGCTTATTTAGTTATATTAAACAAAGATAGGCTTGTTTTTACACCTTTGTCATGTGCATTTTACCTAAAGAATTTTTTAGAAGCTTGCCATTTATCATTGTAATTTGCATTTATGTCCACAAGGATAATGCTGAATTGTTTTCTTCAAACTGTAATGTGGTCTGTTCTCTTTTTGGTGCCAAAAAACTTTTCAACAATTTACTGAAAGTGTCCAAACTACTCGTAATACCAAGGTAGCTTGTCTGTTTAACATGCATAAATGTCCATAGATTGAGAAACTTAACCCATATTCCTAACCCACCAATGCGTATAATAAATAATTAAATATTGGTAAAGGGGACATATCTAGTGCAACCAATAGCTAGATGAAATCATGCAGACTTTACACGTTAACCAACATATGTTGGATAAATGAATGGATCAAATTTTCAGGGATTTAAGGGTCGTGGTGGATAAAATTCTTAATAAGCCACTCAATTCATAGATGGTTATTTATTAGAATATCACTGCTTCCGCCTAGTCCGGGGTAGCCATTCATTCATCTTTCATCCAACGGGTAATTATTGGCTATGTGAGGTTTTATGTGATTGCACCTATTTATTAGGCTTTCACTAGACCCCTTAGTATTATTTTTTCTTGCACATGCACAAATATGGATCATAATGACCCAAAGGAATCGGGCAATAGAAAGAAGCTGTAAATTTGAATTTAATTGAGTTGCATATAAGTTTATATAATCCAATTAATAACTTGATACATGTAAATTTTCTACACACAAAAAAAATATATTTCACATCTGATATCAAGTCAGTGTTGCAAAATTAGAATGAGATGATGTCATTCTGAGCATAATACTTCTTTCAATAAGATAAGGTGTATTGGCTGAAGCTTTTTTTTTTTAAAAAAAAATCTATATCTGTTGACCATTGAGTATTCACGTGTATATACTAGACTACTGGCTTCCTTATTTTGTATGGCATCCTATTTCTCATAAAAGTGGATATTTGTTATTACAGCATTATGTGAGGCATGCATACATTTTTTTGGCTTGTGCAAGCTCTTGACAGACTATAAAATCCTCTGTTACCTGGATTGTATTCAAATGTCGTGCACATTTTTATACATGACAGATTCTGCAATATTTATGTGTTAATTCTAGTCCTATTGGTTTTATAATTAATAGTAGTATTTTTTTGCTGTTTTGGGCCATCTCAGAAAGCATGAAATCCATCATACGAATGATGCAATGCTTGAGGCAAAGGGATTTGCAAAGCCAAACTCTTCAAATAAGTATGGGATGCACAAATCTTCTGGTGGTACATATTCAAAACCTGATGCAAGAGTAAAGATAATTCCTGCAGAAGAAATTACATATGTACGTCATGGAAAACTATGTGGTAAAACTGTTGGCTCAGATGGATTACAGAAAAGGCAACGCAGACGAAGTGTCACCCCCCCTCCGAGTTCACGTAAAGTGTCTCTTGTGACACCTACAGTGGTTAATCAGAGGCCTACACCACCAGTCTCACCAGCTGCCTCGCGTATCTCTCCTAACCGGCCTGGGACAGCTAAAAATGTTCACTCAGTCGTTACCTCATGTATCTCTCCAAACTTGACCGGGAAAGCTGAAAATGGTCACTCACTTGCTACCTCAGGTATCTCTCCTAACTGTCCTGGGGCAGTTAAAAAGATTCACTCACTTGCTACCTCACCTATCTCTCCTAACTGGCCTGGGGCAGTTAAAAAGATTCACTCACTTGCTACCTCACCTATCTCTCCTATGTGGCCTGAGACAGCTGGAAATGGTCACTCACTTGTTGGGGGCTATATCACAAATTCCTTTACAACACAAATAGCTTCTCTTTCACAGCGTCCATCACCATTCTGCATGGCTGTTCTTTCACAGCCTTCTGGGACACCTCTTGGTACTGATGCCACTGCTCCCAAGAATCTTAGCAGATCGGGTAATAGAGAAGCATATGTCAAAAGTTGCAGTTCACGCACCAGAACCTTCTCATCTGCGCATGCACATTCAACTGTAGTTCCTCCTGGTACAAATGCAGAACCTTCTGCTGAAAGTTTTTGTGCGCCTGGCAATGAGAAGTCATCCCCTATGAGCTGTAAGTTGGGCACGTTACAATGTCAAGGCACAAGAACTGCTGTGGCGCCTTCAGTGCAAAAAAAGCTAACCATGGAGCCTGCATTACCGAGCCCAAAATCTGTGCTTAGTGAAAAGTCCAACGAGGCATATCCTGATACTGCTCCAAGGCCTTCTTCCAGACCAAATTTATTTGATACAAAATGCAAGGTGGGCTCACCGCAAAGTGAAACAATCATTCCTCCATCACAAAGTCCACAGTCTACATCTCATGCACGATGTGTTGAACCGCCTGATGATTTTGAAGCAGTTCCATCTACTAAGAGCCATATAATTACAGAAAAACAAACGAACCAGGAGGCACCAATCAATTGTAATGTATCTTCAGGTACAGTGTGGATCCTGACAGTAATCTCTTCTATTCTTTCATCTACATATTTAAAATAGCTGACATTAATAGTACTGTAGCATCCAGACATCCCTGCATTTAGCCCTTCAATTATTATGCTTATTGAAAATTGAAAAGGTGACAAAAGTGAAAGCAGCGGTACTAAGTTTTAGCCATGGGCATGCCATTTTACCTTGTGGAGATTTATTGATGAAAAACTTATTTTGAGAACACTGCTGTAGTAACATTGGTATTGGTGCAAACAGGTATCCCAGTAATTTTACATACAAAGCTGCACAAGAAGCATTACCAACCAGAAGCCTGCTGGAAGTAAGTAATTTACTTCATGCATTAGAGTATTTTTGAATTATCACTAGAATTTATTTTTATCACACTGTATTTTACCAGTTACATGCCCTATATTTATCTGACCGGATAAGCTGTAGCTACCGTGTTGTATAAAAAATTGTTTTGGGATCAATTACAAACTCAAAGTTATCAAAAGTTGTCCTCAAATTTGATGTACTAATGGATGAAATTGGCATTCTTGTCTAAAAAAGAGCATTGTTTTTTTTTTCACTTGCATTATAAGCCTTGAATCTTGTCTGGTAAGGATGAAGCTAATCAGCAAATATAGTTGATTAGCAGAGTATCTGCAGAATTATCTTGAGCTTTTTTGTGCCAGTGATAATGTGGTAAGCTATATAGTATCTCAGAACAATTTTCACATGTATGATAAGTGATGCTGCTTCTGTTTTTGGAATTATTATGCAATTTGGAAGTGTTGAACTTTTATCCAATGCTGAAGTTAAGTTATAATGGAAAGTCTGTGAGACTTTGCTATTTTAGTATACGTGTGTTTGATTTTCAGTTAAACATTGAGGCTCTGTTTCCATGTTCTTTAGGGGTAAATTTGAAGTGACTGGAGAGCTAACACATATTTGTGATGGACTTGAAGCCCATTTCCCTTTCGAAATTTCTGCCCAAGTATATGAGGCTTCAAAACAAATGCCTGAAATATTAAAGCTAGAGGCTAGACCTCTTTCTCATCTGTGGCCGAAAACATTCAAGATGAAACCTCCAGAAGGACAAGATATTGGACTGTGCTTCATTAGCTCTCTTCAAAGGTACAACCCCTCAAATCAATGCTTCTACTTACTTTCCTTTTGTTCCTCTCACTTGTCTCAGTGGCATGTGGGCCTGCTGGTATGGACCCAACTCATTATTTATAAAATGAGGAAGTTCTCAGATGTTTAGTGGCATGATAGAAATTAACCTCAGAAGTATCACCAATGATTTTTGGTGCGTTCAGCCACATCATCTGTCATATCCTAACAAGTACTACCTCCATCCCAAAATATAAAAAGTTTTGGGGTTGAACACGGGTATTAAGGAAGTAGGTGGAATGAAATGGGTGAATGTTATGATTTGTTGAGAAAAGGAGGTAGGTGGAGAAATTAAATGTGGAAGGTTTTGATTGGTTGAGAGGAGAATGTAAGTGGAAAATTTGCTATATTTTGGGACGGAGGGAGTATTCGTTTCAGTTACCGGCAATTGAAAACCGATTCAACAATTTATCTCTGAAAAATAAATGCGAGTGCTTTTGGAGTTTAATCTCTTTTTGTCAACTACAGAATGCAGCTGTGTGCATGAAGCTTATCTGCATTTATGTGTTTTCTCTCTTTTTCTTTGCAGACCAAATGGGAGTTCTGACCATCTCCTGAAAAATATTTCTTCGCATATTGGGTTACGAACCAAGATTGGTGCTACTGAGTTGCTGATATTTTCATCCAAGTTACTTACCCAAGAATATCAAAGTATGTTCCATGATCCTTTTTATGTCCCATTTCCATTATAAACCATGTCATGTATCCCCCCATAACTGACAATGCTTGGACTTGTTACACTTGTATGCTTAAACAAACTGATGCTGTGATGCATGCATATCTCAAAGTTACTATTTGGTAATCTTATTTGTATGAATATTTTTTTAATTTGATTTTTTTTTGTGATACCTGTTTTTGATTCGTCGCAGTAGTTTCTCTTGCAACCAGATGAAATCACATGGAGTTTGCATGAGCATAGCTGTACAGTCCCTGTTAAATGTTTTAAAAAGTGGTATGCATGTACAAATTTATCATCTAACCTTTTCTGTATAATTACCAATTTAACAGGAAAATGTGATAAGTTTTACTTTTGGGGTGTTTTCCGGGCGCTGCACAGATCCTATAATCAAACAAGTATGTCATTTGATGCAACAGGATGCAAAGAGATTGAGAGGCACAAAAATAAGGAAACTGGCAAGATTTTGGAGACACAAGACAAAAAAACAGAGAAGGAAAAATGTGGGGAGATTGGTAATAAATTGGATTCGGCAGTTAGCAGAGAAAGAGATAGGATCAACGAATGCATGAGAATGCTGACTCCTGATCCAAATGCTGCGGCAAGCTCTTCAGGTACAATTGCTTTTTTGTATGGGCCGGCACATCTTGTTATTCTACTGATTTGTTTTTTGTTCATCCATGATTTGCTTATTATACTTCCTCTAGTTACAGATTTTACTTGTCAATCTGCTCCTAGAGTTCCTGCTGGTTCTGACCTTGTTTTGGACACACCTTCCGGGTTTCCTCATGATGACCCTCCAGGCCTCACAAAAGCCCATTGTCTCCTCCATACAGGAGAAACCACTGAGCCTTACATAGACTCATCTCCAAGCCTTAATTTGGGCGTACCTCCAGGGCTTTCTCTTGATATCCCTCCTGGCTTTATGAAAGCTCATCATCTCCCTCATACAGGAGAAACTACTGAGTCTCACATAAACACTTCTCACAGTCACAGCCTTTCTTGGGACACCCCTCTAGGATTTTCTCTTGATGTTCCTCCGGGATTTACTAAAGCCCATCGTCTACCCATAGTATCTACTGCTGGATCTGAAACTGTTGTTTCTGAAAAGAAACCCCTCATTAAGTTCACTCTGAATGTTCCAAGGGTTGCACAAACAGAAGCCATTCCTGGATTTATTAAACTGCTTGCAGTGAAACAAGAGCCTGGGTTGCCTGCAATCTGTATGGCCACAGAGAAGGCATCAACTGGAAAAGAAGATGAAATTAAAAGTAAGCAGGATGAGGTACAACATGGTTCCCATCCTAATTATTTTAATAATCCCATGCTTTCTAAATTATCTTTAATTTCCTTTTCCTTAAACGAGATTTTATTGTCCTTTACCAACCATTGCCAATTTGTCCCATGTTCTAGTAAGCCGTGTTGTGTTATGTTCAATGTGTTCCCAATACTTTAATGGCAGAACCTCAGAATTATTTTAAGTGCATGTGTGCATATGTACTGCTCCGCTTGTGCATTATTTCACACCAATGTTTTGCTCATGGAATCACATTCCAGTAAGCTGCTGCTAGTATGGAAAAAAATACTCCCTGATTTTTGTTCAAAACATGATGAGAATTGTTTCTGAGGCTTTCGGTTCTTGATTTGCCTGATGATAGTTTACTTGCGGTTTCATGGATTGAAACCCTTCAAAAATCCTTTACATCTCTTCTAATAGTTGTTTCAGACTTTCAATGAAGCAGGGTATCTTTTGTTGAAATGCCAAAATTTAGTTATCATTTTGTTGTTTGCTCCTTGTGGCTTCAATCATAGCCATGTTTTGCTTCTTAAAAAAAATTCTGCGAGTAAAAAAAAAGTTATCTTCAGTAAATGTGAAGACGAGTTTATGCTATTTAAGTAAATGTGAAGTCAGAGGCTGAATTTTAGCCATATATTTGTGTTCCTACTTCACAATGCATTTTTATAGTTTCCAATTATCTTCTGTCTTTGTGCCTTGCACGATGTATTGTCTTGCATTCCATTTGAATTATATATTCATTGTTTAGCTGATATTAGCAGCTGTACTAGTGCAGGTAGTAACAGAACGGGACGAAAGCTCAGAGGAGCGTTTGTTTCCAAAGACCAGGCTTCTTTCTGATATTCTGAGCTCTTCGGCTTCTTCTAATGCGAACACAAATGCTTCACCCAAGCCTACAAGTATTCATCTTTTTTTTTCTAAATTTCACAAAACTACAAATACTATGACTAATCTATCACAAAACTACATATTTAACTCGGTGCATCACAAAACTAAACATTTAACACCAAGTTTATCGTAAAACTACACATTTAAGATGAAGTGTCACAAAACTACATGTTTTTAGTAACTAAATTATCACAAAACTATAGGTTTAGAACCAATTTAGTCATAAAACAATAATGTTTATAGCTCCAGCATAATAGTGGTGCTAGGGATTTAAACTCTAAAAGTTATAGTTTGTGATAACTTAAATATTAAATATGCAGTTTTGTGATACTTAACCTTAAATAGGTTAAATCTATAGTTTTGTGATAAATATGGTGTTAAATCTGTAGTTTTGTGATACGTCTTAAATCTGTAGTTTTATGATTGTTTGATAAAAATACATGTAGTTTTATGAAATTTACTAAAAAAAAAACAAGTATTCATATAAACTGCACTGAAGTTTGTGGACCTTCTGCAGGCAAGTTTCATGATGCACCAGACAACCAAATACAGGACAGAAAGAGAGATCACCCAGAATCACCCGAGCCTTCTCCTGCAGATACACTCAAAAGGCTCAGGGTGAATGGGCGCATAGCTCTAAACAGAGTCATGGATCGTCGAACATTGAGTTCCCAACCAATCTCAAGGGAAGGATTAGTTGATATACAAGTGTCAGGTCCTACAGTACTGACACGAGAAGCAAATGCTGTAGTTGGCAACATTTCAGGTGATGAATGTGCATGTTTTGTATGCAGCGAAGAGTTCCCAAAGGGGTGATTTGTGGCGCTCCATATCATTTGTTTTAAGCAACAGGAAGCGGCACCTTTTCGTTTTAAGCAACACTTGTTAACAAAAGTGCGCAGCTTTGGGTTTCTTGCGAAGTGTAGCTAACGAGTAACCTGGTACCACCAAATATCGACGAAACCATTTGCTATATCATTTAATAGTATTATTATCAAGTATAGCTTTTAAAGTATATCCCATGCGATTACAAGATGCAGTGCAACTCCATGGTGAAAAGTGGCAATTCGGAACGGAAACAAACGAGATATGCAAAGCATCCTATGCAGTATGTCGAATTGCTCTAATAATATCGCGTTGAACAGATACTGCTACCTTCGCCTGCTTCCTTCTACTCGAGCTTCTCTTCAGAGGGACCATGAACCCAATGTGCCCTCCACACGATCGAGTGTGAAAGAAGTCGCTCTGTTGAGTAACCTTCAACTTGCAACTGCGCAAAGGGGAGAAAACTAATCATCATCAGTAGAAGACAACTGCAAAAACGTTGAAATTCACATTTATATCATAAAATGTTACCAGACCTAAATCCACCCTTTGACAAAGTACAAGGACCAGGCTACTAAGAGACCTGAATGTACTCCAACACACGTGCATAAGATGGTGCTATACTGCTATCTGCGATGGGGATATACGCCATTTGGGGGTAGCCATGCTAAGGCGAAAATCAGTGTTACGATGACTCAGCTTTTGGTTTTTGACATACCCAAAATAGAGCATTCCTTAACTTTATGGATCTGACTTCTCCCACCGCAGTTTGGTGTCATATACAACAGGCAAATGCGTGGAATCCTCATTTTTCATTAGCTGTAACAGACAGTCAGGGAGTATAGTACATCTCCACAACCCTACCATTAATGATATAGAAGAAGGCATTTACAACTGTGTGTTCATTCTACGAATATAAGCTCAGAGCTCAGAGAGATGGTTCTTTAAAGATTTTGGTCTTGCATGAATTACCACCAATTGTATGTGAATACAAATTAAGAAACGCTGAGAGGATAAACTAACATCAGTTAAAGGATAAACTAACATCAGTTAATGTCGTAGCAAGTCAAACGCAACATGAACATCTATATTCTATGGTATAGGGCTTTACCTTTGAGATAAAAGTGTTATATTTCTCATCAATCCATTGGCGAGCCTCCGCATGCCCAGATTTGCTCTTCTGCATCAAATGTGCTAACACGAGTCCATGTATGAAGGACATCAAAATATCTGTTGCCGCTGCCTGCTTGTGGATGAAAATGTGAACACTGCCTCCCTTATCCAGCAAGAAATAGTTCTCTGAATAGATTTGTGAAGTAAAAGAAAAGTCAGCAACAGTTAGTTTAGTGTTACATTAACCAAGAGACGAGTTATACCATTTCTATAGTAGGGCCTTGTTTTTGCAATCTGCAGCCTATCAAATTTGACAAACAGAGTAAATGTTTCTTCCCCCATAGAGTGATAAACACATAAAAGCATAACTCAAAACTTAGTACTTACAAATCAGGGTGTGTAAGCCTTGAGGCTTTAGCACCTAAATGTACATGCTCATGTGGCAGTTTAATTCTAAGCAATTTCCGCCAGCTTGACCAAAATGGAAGAATATGCTCTTGCTTGGAAACCTGTTGTGGTGTGAGGACTAGGAAAATTCCACCCAAGAAATTTTGATGATTAAATAATGTAATGGCTTGCCATGGAATTTTTATTCACACAGATGAAGCAGCAAAAGCTATTGTTAAGGAAATGATTTCATATGCCGTGAATAGTTCAACATCAACACATGAATTCATGATAAAATAGAGAAGCAGGACGTTTTCAGAGTGCAGTACACATTATACTTGAAATTTGTTACAATATGTTAGGTGCATCTAGTAATGGCCTGCTAACCACAAGCTGACCAAGCTTGGGCTTTTATTGATATAGAAGAAAATAATGGGCACAAAGCACATAGCATTAAGCCGCTGATGATATACAAACACTATTACAGTAAAATATATTTACATCCTCTTCAAGCTACTAACACTTTCCAGGGCTCATTAGCTTTTTTCGCATGCAATAGTGATAGCAAGAGCATGAATTTCATGATACCATGAAAAGGAAAATAGTGTACTCACCTTCACCATTGTCCATGAAGTACTGCAGCATGATGGAACTTCTCTCATAATTTAGTGTTGTGAGTGAAAGTGACTGCACTGCCTTGTAATTTGCTGAATAGTCCCAAATAAAACAAGATGTAAATAGAAGAGTTCCTGCAAATACTCGGTGGTGCTTCAAATTATCTAGTACAAAGTAGAAAAATGAGGTTTCAAACTAACCTATTCCTAAGAACAAAGTAGGAAAAGAACAAAACTTATTTAGTGAAAAGTTGGTATGGACCAGAAAGGAGGTTAGGACTCGGGATCCAGATAAAAATTATCTAGTTTAGCTAAATCCAGATTAGTGCCACGTCTGAATCTCTGGATACCTTAAACTGCCAGAATCCATAGAAAATTTCGATAGGAAATCCATGTATGCAGCATTCTTGTTATAACTGCTTTCTTCATGTTATTCAAGTGTACCATATTTGTTTCACTATTCATTTGTGTTTTTGTGGCAGTGTCCTGATGGAAAAACTTATCTACACACCTTTTGTTCATATTCCTCTGACCTCATAATTGAATAATATTCTTCAATTATAAAGGCCTTCTTACAAAAATAAATAAATAAATATTGGAATGATGCACTCACCATACATATGGAATATCGTTAGAGAAAGGAATGAAACCCATACACCGAAAGCATGCCCTCTGGTAACATGGGCAAGAAGCATTCCCAGTCCCATTCCTAACATTGTTGCAAGTGTCTCCTGACTGCCCTCCTGAAAAGTTGAGTATGCTTCTGCAGCTACAGTTTAGAGAAATTTACCATCTAATTGCCATTTAGGATGTTACAAGATAATGCAAAGTTACCTTTGCGGATATATCAGCTGCATTATTGGCAAGTGCAAAATGCTGGGTTAACGCTGCTCTAGTTGCTCCACTAGCAACACCAGCTATACAGATAGTCAAATAATTAGTTAACGAACAAACATTTTAAAAGAAAATTTAAAAGGTTATGAAATTCATCATGTAAATCCGCTTACTGAAGGATCGAGATAGGCTGCCTAAACACATTATAACAATCAATGATGAAGGAAACAGAGGGCTTAAGAGATCCATCAACATCCCTGCAAAACCAACAAACAAACTCTGCTAGCATACTTTGATACTACAAGGAATTCGCATTAAACAAAGGATTTTTTAAATCCAGATTCCATGTGAAATGCATTTGCAGGGGCATGTGACACATATGCTATTTAATATTCACCTACTATAGCAGAATACCTCAAAAGAAAAATGAATGCTTAGTCTTGAATATAAATACCAAACGATTGCAGGACCTTTAAATTAGACGCCCGCATTCAAAGAATTAATACAGCGATTACTGATATAGACTATATTACCAAGGTCATTCATAAAGTCTGCAACTAGGCGCCACATTTTAGCATTGCTATCAAGGTTAGATCCCTGGGAAAAGTGAAAGCACAAAGAATTAGTACACCCTATAGACAAATAAAATACTGACCAAGCAAGTTATCTCATCAGTAAACAAACTATCAATGGCAATAAGATGGCATTGCCTATTCGAGTTAGCAAGAGAATTCGACACCTGATAAAAAGTGAACAGTATACCACCGAGCATTCCTGTCAAATCCCTGAGAAACCACTGCAAGAATAGCATGTAATTAAAGATGATGAGGAAATTGAAACTAAGCCCATAAAAGAAGAAAATTGAGGAGGGAAAACACATACTAGACTGCAGAGCAAGTTACTACCAGCTGACTGCAGCTCAGGGCAATGAAAACAACAACCTAAGCAATCTATTTCATATATGCACAAATTTAAGACACAAAAAGAAGTTAACGTATGCTCATCAGAAACCATTTACGTTATGCCTAGCTCCTAAGAAAAACTGCAGAAGGCTAAACCATGACATGAAATCGAAATTTACCTGAAAAGTGGCACCTATAACCGTGGCAGATTTCTCACCTACTCCAATAGCGCCTAAAAGAGCCTGGAGTCCATTCAAAAATTAATATGGCATTCCATCTAGAACAGTGCAAAATATGACAGGACATGAGTGCAAGATGAGCGAAGATTGGGCAGCGTCAAGCTTACTTGAGTAGACAGCATTGCACGGATGTAAGTCGAGAGACCCTGCAAATAAGCAAAGCATAATACCAACTTGGCTAAGAACTTAGCCCAAAGCAGTTATTAAAAACGAAGGTAATAGACATTGTGACACACAGTTCATTGCCACAAGAAAAAAAATTCACCTGCAAGGTATCCCACATCTGGAACGGGACGTAATCCGGAGTGACGCTCCCAGGAAAGCCCTGCAGACAGAGAGGCAGCTCTCGCTCGTGAGTTACCAACAATTTTCAAAGTGTGAAAATGGAGAAGACTCCACGGCAGTAAATTCCATCAGACACCGGCCTTAATCACATGCTTTGCCCATGGTCGCCATTGACACGAAGAGGGCAAAGCAATCAATCAAGTCGCGTGTTGGTAGTAGTAGTAGTAGTAGTAGTTGAACATGATCAATTCCTCGAGGGTGTTTGCATTGCATTGCATCTGTGCGAGTGTTATAGCAGGGGCGAGAAACGAGAGCAACGATTCCGCGTGCGAGGCGATGCGCACAACCACGGCGACTCACTCACCTCGGGCACGAAGGCGCCGAGCAGCCGGCCGCCGACCCGCCCCCACCGGCTTCCGAACCTGCGCGCGCCGCCGCCGCGTCGCGGGGTGAGATGGGTGAGCGGGGGCAAAGCGGATCCGAGGGAGGAGGAACGGGGGTTCACCTGCGGGAGGCGAGGGAGGAGGAGGGGGAGGCGGTGAGGACGGCGGTGCGGGAGAGCGCGGCGGCGGAGGAGCCCGCCCACTCCTCGACCGTCACCCACCCCGCCGCCTCCGCCTCCGCCGCCTCCGTGGCCGCCGCACTCCGGGAGCGGGAGGAGTCCATGATGCCAACCAATCGCCCACCACCTCGTAAGCCGGCCGCCCACGCCGGCGGCGCGGATCTGGATCGGACGCCGCCCCGCGCCCGCCGCCGCCACGGCTCGGAGCTCTGCTTCCGCGTGCAGTGCAGGGCACGTCGCGGGCTTCTGCTCAGCTCAAGACGAGGAGACTGGTGGAGTTTCTGCTTCTTTTTGTCAGACTCACGTGTGCTAATGACAATCGGACTAGTGTGCATCGGGAGGGACCCACTGGATAAGCTAAGAGCAAGTACAATAGGAGGCTGTAAGCCCGTATAGATGAGAGAAAGGAGAAGCGGACTAGTCGACTTGACACAAGAATCAATAAATTCTGTGAGAGACATGTGGGAGAGCTAACTATTATTCCCTCCATCTATTTTTGATATGCATATTTCCAAATCTGAAAAATTTATTTTTGATAGGCATATTTCAATCCAATAACATATCATCTTAATGACTTTCTCGGATTTAATACGTGACTCTTCATTTTTCCACACAAGATTTGCTATATGGACATCGAGAAATGTAAATATTAATGATTCATTTGTTTACAAGGAATGACTAGTAGCATATTTAAATGGATGATAACTGGAATTATTTATCATTGGTCTGTGTGCCAAGATGAAATATGACTATCAAAAGTAGATGGAGGGAGAATATGGGTATGCTGAGAGAATACTTGCAAAGTGTATTATTAACCTTGCTCTAACACGCACGATGATAAAAAAGCTTCTTCTATATTCTGAGCTAATGACAATCGGACTAGTGTGCATCGGGAGGGACCCACTGGGTAGACGCTCGATGATAAAAAGCTTCTTCTATATTCTGCCAGGAATCGGTTCCAATTTCGTGAAATTACTGCAAAAATTTCTCCATTACAAATTCGGAAGAGATTCAGAAGCCCAATGGACGGCGCTTTGCAGCAAACTGTATTACTGTTTTTGAATGAACAAAAGAACTGCGTTGTACTCGTGCTCTATTCAATGGAATTGATACATTCTAGTGCCGGCTCGTTCATTAAAAATAATAATAAAAAAAAGAACTACGTTGTAATTGCATTTGGATAGAACAAAATGTTGGAAGGTACATATGGTATGGAATTTGGAGTGCATCAGTTAGGTCCAAATATGGGCTTTGAAGACCCAGAAGAACTACTGCCCACCAACAATCCTGGTTTCCAACACCCCCAAAAAAATACTGAGTAGATGAAGGATGATCAGTTTCCTTATCTCTTCTACGCTTGTAAACGTTGAAACTTGGCTGACATTGCATTTTTCACACTTATATTCGTGAAATGAACTTTACTTGACGGAGAAATCAGAAATTCCTCTGGATCAGTCCTACAAAACAGGGAACTACTTCAGGCCTTCAGGGCTTCATGCAGCTTCCTCAACTTCTGATCTTGTGTCCATTGACAAGCCGGTTAGTTCACGGGCATCTGTATCGATCTTTTCGTTGAAATGATCCCTGAGGAACTCCACTGCCATGAACGTGAATGCAGATGCAGGTATGTACCATATTATTCTAGGAATGCTCCCCTTGAACAAGCCACTCATTCCCTCATTAGCCCATGTCTTCGTAATAGCATCCAGCCACCCATTGTAACTGATTAACAAACAAAAGAATGATCAGTACCTTGTCAAACAGCAAAATGACGCGTGTGACGATTTGGGAGAGTATAAATTGGATATCGCAGTTATCATAAAAGTTCATTCATGACTGTCATATTGGCCTAGCAGAAAAGGAGAGATAGGTGAGATTTTCCAGTTACCTAGTTGTTGATCCTTGTACTTGCAGCCTTGTCTTGATCACATCCAAGGGGGTTGTCAAGTATGCACTAAAACCTGACATAGAAAAACATTGGAAAATAAGTAAATATCAAGAGACCTAAGCATTTTCGGATAATCAAGTAATACTATAGGCAACATTTGGTGTATTAACAAAATTGGACCAGACCTACCGCCTGCCAAGCCTCCTAGAAGAAGCCCTTCGAAGGAGCTGCTAGCATGCAAATTACTCTCTGGCAAATACTTCCTCTTCCCATACTCAGTCAGTTCTTTCATTGCCTCATAGAAAGTGACCTGAAAATGCAAAAGATCATGCTCATCAAAAAAGGATAAAAAGGAACTCTCTTACTGTCTGCAGCTAAGGAATCTTAAAGTGTACATTACATGCGTAGATCTGTCAATAAAATCAGACTGTAAGCTGAAATGAATATCTACAAGAATTAGGGTCATGGTAGAGATAATTATGCATAGAAGATAGAACAGGTAGGGTACAGGAGCTCAAAGGCTCAATTCAAATCCGAACTCTAATAGTCGAAAGCTACTAAAGAGTGAAGACAGCCCTCTAGCAAAACATATTTATTTATCAAGCATGTGCAATCTGGGATGAGACCTGGCCAAATTTTAAAAATTCATATGCTTGAGGCTGCCATGTTGTGGTGAGTATTTAGCTCTTAAGACATGCCTACTGCATGAAGGAGGAGGGCCCCAAACCTATTGCTTTGAGATATGAAAATGTATATTAAAATTACTAGAACAATGAGAAAAAAGTGCAAGCTGAATTTCTCACTTACCATAAGACCAGCAAAAGGTACATCCCTGGCAAGTGTAGACCAGTATCTGTGTATGACAAAAGATTGTGTCAGTTTAAAGAAAAAGGAAATGAATGATAACTAGCCTATCATCACGCAAGGGATAGTATCAGTTTGTCTCTTTACATACAAACTGTACTGATAGTAGGTTTGTTCAATCAACAACTGTACACTTACGCGTCCAGAAATGTGTATATAAAATGTAGTTTTTAATGATCAATAATTGTATTCAAAGGTTGAGAAATAGTATTCGAGCATAATTCAATAATCAGTATTCGAGCAGAAATAGTTTTCTAGCATATTTCAATGGATGCGATTTTAGAGTGTCTAGAAAATAATAATTCATTAAAACAAAAGCTTCCCCTCCACTATAAATAAATGAAACGCACTATCAATAACGATAGGCATGCTAGCAACAAGCAAACAGTGCCAATACCCTGCATAAAGTCCCTTCAGACCATGATCTCTCCAGATAGAACAACCAGCATGGAACATTCCATTATAGTAGTTATACATCGGAGCCCCTGGAGTTTGAGAAATATTTCCTTTTGTGGCAGTTAAGGCCCAAGATTTCTTGGTGCCTTGGACTTGCATTCGCTGTTTCATGACTTCACATGGCACATAGATAAAAGACCCAAGTGTATCTCCTGCAATGAGCACAATGAAGCGGCATAAGAATTTTTCTCGAGTTCCATGCATTCCAATCAGAAGGCAAATTTCCAGCAGCGAAATTCCAATGAGAAGGCAAAATTCCATCAGCCAGAAATGTTTACATTGCGTGGAAAAAAAGGGCATACTTCTAAAAATAAATATTGATCACAGTTGATAAAACCTAGTATAAAAAAGTTTAGGTAAACGTCATAAATATTTACAATACTAAACATTCAAGAGACATAAGAAAATAGCTACCCACCAATTCCTCCAGCAATAAAGTGAGACCAATGGCCACTTAGATTAGGATTAGAATGCTCCAGCCATGTCTTGGTTGATTCAATAACACCAAAATATGTTGCCCCTGTAGCAAGTGATCCAGTAACACCTGGACTGATTCCTCTGTAAAAACCTGAAAATGGGTGAGTATTGAATTTCATCAAGATTGCTGCTGATACGAAGTAACTGGTTTTGATCAGAGCTAATACAAAGTTGCTTCATGTTGTTTTTCCTTTGTTTAGTAAACAAACAACAGAGAATGGCTAACCTTTCAGACCATCAGAGACCCAGACTGTCCTGATCATCTGGAATATATTTTTCTGAGCCTGCTCAGCACAAAGAAAAGAAGGATGCAGTATCCATGTATCAAATCACGAATTGCAGCAAGAAACATTACTGTCCGTGCACATGTAAAGTAAACTATCTCATACCTTAGCCCCTGTGATTATAGCCTGACTCTGAAGCCGTGTTTTCAGAGTATCGACTGGATGCATCATGCCTTCACCGAATGCGCCTGCAATTGCTCCCCATACAAATTCCCTCCATACTGCATTACAGGGTTTATCTTAGCAATAATCTAATGCATGTTTCTCTTCTGGAAAATGCATTGCCCAGATGCAGTAAAAGTGTAAAACCCTAATACAAGTTATCACATAGTTTGCTGTTGAAACTTGAAAGTGCAAAGAAATTGATGAAATTAAACCATGATATGTCACAGAGTAATTGAAATCTATAACCTGTTATCAGAACTCTGAACTATTTGTTGGCCTAATTGAGTGGGCTAAGAGAATAGGGTGAATCAATGTCCAAGCTCAAATCTGAAGAGAGGTGTGTCCATTCATATTGCATTTACTGAATGACAGTTCAATGCTACGCTAACTGCCAAAACATACAAATATGCACAGGTAACTTGCTAGGAGTTCATAAACAGCACTCTTCTTCTGCAAGGAACAAAACAAGAGATGGTTCACATCATTGATCAGATCGAAGTCATTTTTAATGCCACTGAGAGACCTCTCCATCCCATGCCCGTCTCTCCTAGCCCCCAAATCGCGACAATGGATTTTAGCTGAGGCTAGTGGAGCCGATGCCACCGTGCGATGAAGCAATGAAACGAGCGAGAAGCACTTACCGAAGAAGTTAGCGAGGTTGGGCGACGGCGATTGCGGAGCAGGGCTCCAGACTCCGACTCCAGCGGCGGCGGCGGGGGGAGGAGGAGCGGACGGGGACGCCGCCATGGGTGCCGACACGACGCGCCGCTGCGATTCCTCGAGGTTCGCCTCAGGGTTTAGGGTTTTGAACGGCGCGCCATGGATGATGGATGCTTGCCTGCTTGGCTTCGCCCAAGCTGGGCTCGTGTCTGCGTCGTCGGCGGCTTGTGCCAGATTCGCCGCGGCGGTCGCGGTGACGGGGCGGCCGTTCGATCTGGATCGAGAGGCCCAGATCGTGCGCGAGGGTCGATAGATCCCTCCGCTCGGTGCAACGGCCCATCGCCACGAGTCCAGCAAGGCCGAGCTTTTCCGGGCCTGGCGCTCTGGCGGGCCAGCCCATCTTAGGCTTGCTTGCGGTTTCCTAATTCATTTCGTATGAGAATTTGAGGTAGTCATAATCTGACAACATGTATTAATGTACTATACAAAATATTTTATAGCAGCATTAAAACAAAATACGGAGATAAAAGGAGCAAAGATAAAATAGCAGGGATCGGATCGAAACCACAATAACTAACTCTTTACCTAAGACAAACCTAAACTCACTCTCCCAGTCTCCCCAATATATCTCACTCGAAGTCTCCAATTGATTTCCTACCTTATTATGCCACATGACGGCTTTGGCTGCTTGACCTCAACGAGGGAAGGCCTAGTGATCGTATTGCATGAGGAAGCCGTGTCGTATGGATGAGAGGCACTACCATCTTCACTAAGGTGATGGAAAATATTGCCATGTTAGAAGTTACATTGCGGATAGACGCCGCCAACCTAACCTAACACATAGTAGCAATATATTGTTGGGAATGTTGTTCATGCTTGTACCAAAACACCGAAATCAACAATTGTATCACATCACCTATCATGTGGTAGCCTGATAGATGGCGGTGGCTAAATGGTTTGGTCTCGTGTTCTAATGATATCATGTAATACTCAAATAAATTACTGAGTTGGACCAATGAGCTCTGCTTTGAATTAACACATGCCCTTTTTCTTTCTCATGTTGATCTATGAAGAGGGAGGACGTTGTCAACCATCTTGGGCAAGTATTCAATGCACATTTTTGAATTTTTGATTGCTTTAGTCGTTGACATTTAACAATGCCCGGTACAGTAAAGTGGAGTCAATATGGCTGAGGCTACACCAACATCACGTATATTGTGATAGGTAAAATCTCGGTTCAGTGTTAACCAACAACGAATCAATTGTGAGAAGAATTACTGCTACACGTGCTGATGTGCGTGCTATTTTTCCTCTTAGACATGTGTGTCTTTTTCTTCCTTCTTATAAAGTTTTATTTCAAATTACTTATCCGATTTACAATCCAATTACATCATTGTGTTCGTTACAATTAAATCTTCACAACAAGATCTTACATGATTATATTACGATGAAAAAAATATTTATATTTGTAAATTACTTTTATTATATACTAAGTTACTTTTATAATATATATATAAGTTACTTTTAGATTTGACTAAATTACTTCTATACATTCATAATGCTCTAAGTTGATTATTTTTATTACCGTTTTTAGTTAATTCTATATTTTGTGGACTTTATAAATCTTCTCTACACTTTACTTGCGAATTTACTTTACATAGTTTCTTATTTCAGCTCACTCACAATATAGTTATTTCTACTATGGAGAGTTAATCACCCCGTTTCATAATGTAAGTCATTTTAGTATTGCCCACATTTATATAGATGTTAATGAATCTAGATATAGTTCTAAATTAAAGTTACTTTCTTTTTGTTATAAGTTACTTCTATAATATATTTAAATTACTTTTAAGCTTTACTTAATTTACTTTTATATGTCTAAGAAGTAACTTAGTGAAATCTAGAAGTAATTTAGACATATCATAAAAGTAATTTGTGATTTTTCATCAAAATATAATCATGTAAGATCTTGTTGTAAAGATTTAATTGTTACAAACATAACGGTGTAATCGGATTTTAAATCGGATGAGTAATTTAAGAGAAACTTCTATAAGAAGAAAAAAATACATAGATATTGAGTGTACTAGTAGTTTTTTCTTGGAAAGAATGGTGTCTCTTTAGCACTATCCAGCTATCACTATCGGTGTAGTTGTGTCCATTGTGATATTGTCACACTCAAAACAAACAAAAACGTTTATCACGAAAAGAGAGAATTAAAACATTCACTAGCCGGTATAGCCTATATCTAAGATCACAACAAATCAATAATCTATGGAAAGTAGAATTGTGGCATATGGATTGGTGAATTATCCATAATTAACCACATTTTAAAAAATGGTAACTTATTTGGAATTTGAATTACATCTAATGGTGGAGATGGCAAAAATTAGCACATTTCACTTGTTAGCTAGCTTATCAACGTAACCATTATTTTTTTTGAAATATAATAATTTAAAATTTAATATCAAATTACGTGGTCGTTTATCACTTTATTTTACAATATCAACTTTAAACAACTATAATAATACAGTTTTACGTATAAATTATGTTATCACCTTTTCATTTTTTTAAGCTCATTAGCTGTGACGTAATCAATCATAGCGAGCTAAAATCTAAAAAAATTTATATCGCCAAAGTGGAGTGGCCGACCAAAGCTGCCACGACTCCGAGCCGGAAAACGTTGCGTCCACCGTACGATCTCGGCTCCAGCCAAACCCTCCTCAGCAACCGCACGTTTCAGGCTCTCAGCCGCCGCATCCCATCCGTACTCGCCGCCGCCGCCGCCTCGCCCGTCGGTTCATATCGATTCCTGAGCCTCCCGCCGGCGAGCACCCATGACGGAGGACCGCGCCCCCAAGGTCCCCGACGAGCCCGCCGCCGCCGCGGCCAAGCAGAGGTGCGACCTCCCTCCCTATCCCTTCCTCGCTCGCTCCCTCCCCTGTCGCCGGAGCTCTCGCAGATCTCCCGCCATTCGCCGCGAAATTTCTCGCCACGCAACGGACAGGCGCATCTGATTTTGCGTGGGCTTGTGATGTAGGAAGAAAAGGAAGTGGGATCAGCCCGCGGAGGATGTCGTCGCCGCGGCGGCGGCTGCTGCTGCTGTGGCGGGGTTGCCCGTGGTGAACATCGGTGCCCTCTCCGGCGTGTCGATCCCGGGAGCCGCCGGTCCGTTGGGGAATATAGTCGCTGTGCCCTATACTTTGCCGGTGCATCTGGCGCCTTCGGTGCTCCAGACCGCCGCGGCGGCGGTCCAGAAATTGAGTCAGGTGTGACAATGATGTATTTTTCGTAAGTATATCAATATGTGTTGATTAGGCAATTCAGCACACGGTTCTAAAATTTTGTCTGTGTACATCTTGTTTCTTCAGGCAAAAATGCCTGATGAGCTAATAGCAAGAGAAATTGTTATAAATGACGCCGATCCGTCTGTGCGATATAAGCTTACGAAACGGCAAACTCAGGAGGAGGTAAAATTCCTTAACGAGACAATTGTTATGTGCTTCCTGTACAGGGTTAAACACCATTTTTGCGTAGATCACTTTGTGATAGCAGTAATAATGATTTGCTGGATACTTAACAGATTCAGAGATGTACAAGCACTGTCATCATTACTAGGTAAGCCAGGCAAAACGTAGATGTGACTTGTGACTGCGATGGTCCCTTTTGATATTTACTTGCTTTGACCTAACCAGGGGAAGATACCATCCACCAAATGGACAAACTGATGGTGAGAAGCCACTCTACTTGCATATATCTGCTGGGTCTCAGGTAAATCTTGTTCATATCATCAAATTGAGCCTCCATGTTATTTCCTGTCGTACCTGGGAGCTGTTAATTATTTGAAATCTGAATTACTAATTTTATCTGAATTTCTTGCATTGCAACTATTACATAATCACATAAACTCATGTAAATGGATGTTTCGATGGGCTATCCACATTCATTAACTATCTCTGCAAGTCTTCATTGAATTGTTTTCTCTATGATGGTGGTGTCAATTTATATGTTCGTATTTTATAAGTAACAGTGACAAGTACCATGATTTGATAACTAAATTTTGTATCTGTTACTACCAGATTGGCTATTAGTTCTTTAGCTCCAAGCCTCCAACTAACATCAAGTGTTGGGAGTTAGGACTGAATTGGTCCTAGGTTTCTGATTTCTGTTCAACTAGGAAGCTTATATAGTAATGGAGTATGCACCTTTGATGTTATAAATGTTATAGAACAGTGATTGCAACAGTGTTTTTCTTTAGAAAATCAGATGCTAGTTTTCTGAACCTATGCTGATGTTTGATACAGCCAATAATTCAGTATGCCTGTCTGTTTGGCACAACACTCTCTAGTTGTGCAATGGTGTTCTGCTATTCTTTCACAGTGATATCATCCATCATTATTGCTGTTGTAATTTCAACAAAAAACTACATGGTCCATGCCATTTATGTTGCAGCATGTTTCAGTGATTGCTTTTAGTATAGTACAATACCTGTAGTACAAAAGATCCTTTTTATAGCAAGATAATGGTATGCTAATATTTTCCCCCAACTTTAGCTAAAAGATACTGCTGAGCGTATCAAAGCAGTTGATCGTGCGGCTTCAATGATTGAGGAAATTTTAAAACAAGGCCCAAACCCAGAAGGCACTATCCAGAGCAACGGACAGGTCTTCCCTTCATATCTCAGTCTGTTTAATATATGATATCTAATGGATTAATAGGCACCAAACCAAATATTATAAGTACACATGTCATAATCCATCTCTGTTATTCATTAAATGTGTTAATACATGGTCTGGTTAGTTCATTCATAATTATGTTGATGCAATCTTGAGAAGGAAAATAATAATCCACATATATGGTTGGTGCTTGTATTATTGTTTCCTGATTAATATGGAACCAGTTACAGTGTAGTTTTTTTTTTCAAGGGGAGCAGATAAATAATTACTACTTAACATATGGCAATTCTTGTTGAGAAGGCTAACATCTTCCTTTTGATGTTACAGGCCGTTCATCCTTTTAGTGCCTCAATATTTTTGGGTTTTCATGCAGATCCATCACTTAACGTTGCAGCTCGGGTTCGTGGTCCAAATGTATGTTCTCGTATTTTGTAAAATATTAAGCGTTATTGGATAATTCAATCATGCCATTGTTGCTATTACTGTCAGTATTGTTTTATGAATTCAGTCCAGTTCTGTTTACCCGTGGAAAAGAAAAGAAAACTAATCTTGAAGCTTTCTCTGGCATCCCAATTGGGATGGGAGAAACTGTTTTTGTGCTGCTGGTGCTTCTGATTTCTTTATGCAGGATCAGTACATAAATCACATCATGAATGAAACAGGGGTCACTGTTGTACTCAGAGGAAAAGGTTCAGGGACTCCGGTCAATTGTCATGCTGAAGGTCTGTAGTTTATTTTGGTAGCTCTTGGAAACTCGTGAGTTGGGAAGCATATTACTTCTGTTCCTTTGTGTAATGTCTATTGCTATACTACAGCATCACAACAACCTCTACACCTCTACATCTCAAGTATGCATGTGAAGAACCTAGAAGCTGCAAAAATTTTAGCAGAAAACCTTCTAGATACTATAGCAGCTGAATTTGGTGCTTCCAGGTCTGTAAGTTTGGAATTTTTGTTTTGTGAAATTATGGATTCTTTTGCTTTAGTATCGTTCATTATAACTGCCCTTATAAAAAAATATAAATTGAAGTTTACATGATCAGTTGGATTTTAGTTATACAAATACCATGCTTCAGTTATGCTATGATTAGTCACTAATTCATCTTCTCTTTTCGTATTTGCCTCGAACTATTCCTTTTTTGTTGGTATCATTATAGTTGTACCAGTAAATGCTTTATTTATCTTGCTGAATATTAGTACTAGTAAATGCATTATAGTACTAGTAAATGCATTATCTATCTTGCTGAATATTAGGGTGAGAGGGTCTTATATCCAGACATTTCTAACCCATTTGCACTCGCCTGATCAGTAAAACATGGATTGATTCTGTTCTTAGAGATTGTATCGTACCACAAAGTTCTAAGTATATTTTCATTTTCTTTTGTATGGCAGAATTTCTTCTTCAAAAGTATATGGTGCTGTTCCACCTCCGCAGCAATTATTGGATGGTGTACAAACGTCAGGAACAATACCAGATGTACACCCTACTTTAGGCCCTAATGTGTTAACCGGAGCATCACATTCCTTTGCATCTACTGGAGCTAATGCTTCCTTAGTTGCTCCTTCAGTGACATCTCAATCTGGGGCCCCGTCTTATTCTGTGGTTCCACCACCTAGTAACCTGATATGTCCTAGTCAACCAGCAAATGGTGGGACATTTTATGGTGGCTATGGGGGCATTTATCCCCAGGCAACTCCATTGCAGCAGGTTGCATTAACACTCAAGCATGCTTCATCATCATCAACCCAGGTTGTTTCAGCGACGTCTACATCAACAAGCACTGTGGCAATGGTGAACCCTTGTTCACACGCAGAAGCAGATAAACGCTCACAAAGGAGGAAATTCCAGGAATTACCAGTTTCACAGGGCGCAACCACAGAAGTTCAGGTAGCATTTACTTGAATAGGCACCACTGCTATTGCCCAAAATTAATATTCGATTGAAATGAGCAGCAGTGTTACTTCATTTGCCTATCTCGGACATCTTTATGTTTCCACCACTAAAAAAACCATCCACCCATGAATTCATTTCCCCTGATTCATGTCGAACCCCTCTCTTCTCTACAATGTTGGCGTAGATGCCCCTCCTGTCTCTCTCTCCACACCATTCTTAGTGTTCCATCTCCTACGGACTGCCACGCACCATCTTTAGTCCACTGATCTAATATCATATGTACATGGTTTTCGAAGCATTTGATACCATAGAACCCTGTGAAATTGATTTCGATTCTATATACAGTTGATGTTCTGATGGCATCGCTACGTAAGTCCTTGCATCATCCTATTTGAAGATGTGATTTCAGTGTCATTGTCGTAATAGTGCTTTTAATATGGTAATGTCTTCAAAGAAGGAACTTGTGCTGCAGAATAAGCAAATGTTTTTTTAGTTCATGTTATATATTGCATATGCAACCACATGAACGAATTGAATGTTTAATTATTTACTACTGTTGAGAAATCAGAACTTCATTTATACTAGAAAATCTACGACTCAAAATGTGATGTGAAATTTTCTTTTCATAGTGGTCCTTCAATGTTTACCAGATTGGCACGTTTTTTCTTTTTCCAAGACTGATTTATCTGCTACTGACGTTTTATTTCATTCCAGGTATTTTCTCTGACCTTGTCTGAAGCTCACAGGGTGGTAATAGAATGTGAATTTTTCACAGGGCTTGTTACTAGCTGGAGTTTGCACCAATGGAGTTTAACTGACGAGAGTCTTCTGCTTCTGAATTGGATTATTGCTTGTATTTTTTGATACTACATGAGTTTTTCAACCCGTAAATTGAATTAGCAAGGCACAGTCTTCTGCTTCTAAAGTGGATGACTGCTTGTACTATCTTGTTACTAACCCTTTGTGTTCAAGCTGTTGATGCCCACAAGAAGACTTCGTAAAGGACTGCATTTTTACCATTCCTTGAATTTGAAATTTGGTAGTTTCTTAATAGGTTTAGGTACAATTTGGTCAAGTTTTTTCCTTCCTTTTCAGTTGGAGAAATAGGTTCAACCATTAAAGTTTTGCACGTTAAAGAGTTCTCACTTAGTGACATTCACAAGTAGTCCTAGAAAAGCAGAAACTTCTTAGCCTAATGAAACAATAGTATTAATGCAGTACCTTTTGCTTTATTTCTTTGTAGACACTTTTTATGAAGTTTCCGTTATGCTCTTTAGTTATATGAACTTTAGAAAGATGTAAGTTAATCTCTATAACTCTGCATGGTTAACTGATATCCATGTATGATGCTTACCAGTCATAATGCTTTCAATTTATGGATTTGTGCTGTTTATGCACAAATTTTGTTGATTTCATCCTTTATTTGTATTTCATTGTGTACTATTTACTCTAATGCAAAGGAATTTGATGGAGAAGTCTTTTTGTTTCATTTTTCCAGAACTCACAACAGAGGTCCAAATTTGTTAAGACAGGTTTAGACGGTTTAGGTAACATGACCAATTCATCGATTGAACCTCCAATTAAAGTTCAGCCTGGATCAAATGGGATGCTTCTTCAAGATCAACCGCATGTTTCTGCACATCCATCTGCATCCAAGAACATGCTGCCGCCACCACCACCACCACCCAGGAACATGCTACCCCCACCTCCCAAGAGCATGCCTCCGCCACCACCTAAGTTTCCTTCAAATGAGATGTCAAGAAATGAGGATAGGTGTGCAGATTTAAACAAGCCAATGGCACCTCCGAAGAGCATGCCACCCCCACCTCCCAAGAGCATGCCTCCGCCACCGCCTAAGTTTCCTTCAAATGAGATGTCAAGAAATGAGGATAGGCGTTCAGATTTAAACAAGCCAATGGCACCTCCGAGATCCTTGGACGTGAGTTCAGTCTCACCACCAAATTTGTATTCAGCACAATTACCTTCAAAGGAGCCTAGAGTGGTCAAACCTGGTGGGGCATCTGTTTCTGGTAATGGTGGAACACTATAATATCGTTGTTTTCTACATAGTGACAGAACCAATCCATCTTTACTGAACTTCTTTGGCATTCATTTGCAGATACTCTGCTGAAGCTTATGGATTATGGAGATGACGATGAAGAGGACAACATCGATGAGACGAATAGCGTGCTTGGAGGGAACCCAACTTCCATTTCTGGGCAGAAACCGTTTTGGGCTGTGTGAAAAATGAGTTTGTTCTGTACTCCAATGCAAGTTGAGTGCAGGTAGAGAATGTTGCCTGACCTGATGCATCAGCTCAATGCCATTACGCTAACAGTTCATCGCTCAATGTTCTCAGTGTGAGCTATGTACAATATCCAGTTCCTTTTCTTTTGGGGTGGTTCAAATGTCGACGTGATGGTCATTTTTCTTTTGACATATAATCCTGTAGAAGCTAGTGTGATCAGGCAGGGCAAGGGCACTTGTCTGCACGACATTCAGAGTGCTGATGATGCTTAAGCCAATTTTTGCTAGCTTCTCTTGGATGCTGTATGTTGCTGGTTTTGTTAGTTTGGTGACCTTGACTTGTAAGATCAATGCAACAAAACCATGTGTTGATACATAAATAAGATCCCATTTTGACTTCGCAATTATGTGCATTAATTAATCTCTTGCAGCCTGCAAGTGTTGCATCTGAAGTCCCTAGTCATAACCACCAGAATTGCCACAAGGATATTCCACGGTTAAACAAAAGCATCTGCGGATCCAGCTCCGAACACAACGATTAGTCGATTAGATTACACATGCCCAACACGTCCCATCACTAATCTGATAAATCTTGCAGAGATTAACGCCATTTTCTCCTGCGTTTTCTCTTTCTTTCTTCGAGCCACTTGTGTTTTGGCTTAGACGCCACTCTTTCCTCCGTGCCAGCTCTGCGTTAATCATCTTCCTCCTCGCTGCACCAATCTCTTGCTGCGTTTGGGGGGAGCAAAGCGAGCGAGAGGCCGTGATGGCGGCGGCGGCGGCGGTGCTGCACGCGCTGGTGGCGCTCAGCCTCGCCGGCGCGGTCGCGGCGGCAGGAAGAGGCGGGGAGCAGCCGCTGTCGAGGATCGGCATCCACCGGACCACCTTCGCGATCCAGCCGGGTGCCTCCGTCGACGCCTCGCCGCTCCTCCTCGGCCTCGAGGTACTACAGCTTTCTCAGCAACCTACTGTATCTACTAGCTCGTCAATTCAGCACTCGCTGCTGTTTTTTGCTCTTGTACGGACCTATATAGTTCGATGTAGTCAGCCATTACCACTTACCAGAGCTCGAGAGTTCTGATCCCAGTTAATACTGCCTTAATTTAGTCGGTCGAGGCATATATTTGCATTTTGCAGCATTAGGATTTATAGGAGAATCAATCATGATTTTTTATTTTGAACTTCCATAGACCCACTGTATTCAAATTATTGGCTACCTTATCTGTTGCAGGGACAGGACAGAGAATGGGTGACTCTTACCTATAACAACCCCAAGCCATCGAAGGATGATTGGATTGGGGTGTTCTCTCCTGCTAATTTCAGGTACCTGCAATCCAATCATCCTGATGCTGGATGCCTGAATTGAATGCTTAATTAAGAGAGCAAGAAAGAAGTTGAGATCTTATTTATATTTTGCCTTTTTGGCAATTTACCAGTGATTCTACTTGTCCATCAGAGAGCCAATGGGTTGAACCACCACTTCTATGTACAGCTCCCATAAAGGTTAGTGTTACATCCAGTTAGCCTTATTCCATGTGAACTGTAGATGAGACTTCAGAAAACTTGCCAATAACATATGCTGAAGGAGGCACAATTTTTTGGCAGTTTATATTTGCAAACTACAAGAATCTTGACTATGAGAAGACAGGAAAGGGATCCATGAAGCTTCAGCTAATCAATCAGAGGGAGGATTTTTCATTTGCATTGTTTTCTGGAGGCCTCTCAAATGTATGTGCCAAATTCTCCTCATTTATTTAGTGTGAAAACTTATTGTTGAACGATTCAGTTACCATGGTGGTATTTCTTGTATATTTTGTCTTTTCTAGTTAAAATACAATGTGACTGAACTATTATATGGTCTAACTTGCCTATGCCATGTCTTATATAACCTCACAGCCAAAGCTCATTGCACACTCAAAGAGAGTAACCTTCACGAACCCAAAGGCCCCTGTGTACCCACGCTTAGCGCAAGGAAAATCCTGGAATGAAGTAAGTATCATCTTGTTAAGTATTCCATAAGTAATGAAGTGAGTCTCAATTGAGCATCCTAGCCTGTGATCTGCAAAGGAAAATATCATTGCGGACAGAAATAAAATTTCGTTTATGGTCCTTTAGCACTTTTCAATGCAAGTAACCTATTTTTTTAATGGAATATGTTTATGAGCTCGAATGTCAAAGCAACAAAAACAGGAATGTAAGACATCTCAGATTGTTCCATTTAAGTGATATTTTTTTCTTCCGAAATAGTGTTTGTTTGTCTGCGTTGCTTATGAAACAAATGGGCACCAAAGTGCTTCTGCAAATCAGATCATACCATGTTTACAGAATAATGACTGATGTTAAGTGATTCTAGATGACAGTGACTTGGACAAGTGGATATGGCACCAATGAGGCTACACCATTTGTCAAATGGGGCCTACAAGGGCAAATCCAAAGCCTTTCTCCTGCAGGCACCCTTACGTTCAGTCGCAGCACTATGTGCGGTGAGTAAATTTTCATTATGTTTTTACTTGCTCAGAGTAATAATCCCCCATTAGTGCTGACAAGTGACAACTAAAAAAGAAACACATCTTAGAATAATGGTATAATGGCAGAGCAGTTGTAGATCAAATAACCATTGACATGTAACTTTTGACGAACCTAATAAGATGATAACATTGTCATGCTTTATGATGATTTTACCACAGGTCCTCCTGCTAGGACAGTTGGATGGCGCGATCCTGGTTTCATACATACAAGTTTCCTCAAGGATCTGTGGCCTAATTTCAAGTAAATGAGTGTTACACAACCTTGCTTTGTCTGCATCTGTGCCCTCTGTGGTCCTGTAACTATTCATTTGTACAAATGCAAGTGCCAACAAGTCTTACAAGTGAGTTTGTATTTCAGGTATACATACAGAATTGGGCATCGGCTATCAGATGGCTCTATTATTTGGGGACATGAGTATAGCTTCCAAGCACCTCCTTATCCAGGGGAAGACTCTTTGCAGCGTGTAGTCATTTTTGGAGATATGGGGAAGGTGTGAATATGATACCACTTACAATGTGCCTGTTTTTCCACGTTTATCTCCCAAAAGTGCAATAAATTATTAGGTAACTGATCACTGAATCGATATGGAACTCCATAGCTATTCAAAGTTAATATGGGAGATGTAGTACAACTTGTGCTTTAAATAAAATCTCTCAATTATATAAAAAAGATTAGATAGGGAACAATTAGCAGAAGGCCACCAAAGTGTGTCTTTATCTTTAGTTAGTAGTAGTAAATTGGTAATGACAATTATGCAAGTTAGAAAAGGTTGTACTCTTTATGAGTTCTATCATCTCGAGTCAAACTAACAAAGAATAAGATACTTAAGTACCTGCTACTCATGCTAAAACAAGAGAGATTATTTGCTACAAATTCGCTTTTCTCCTCTGGCCTTAATTGGCATTTGAACTCCTTGCACAGGCTGAGGCCGATGGTTCAAATGAGTTCAATGACTTCGAGCCTGGTTCACTGAACACGACCTACCAGCTAATTAAAGATTTGAAGAATATTGATATGGTAATACATATTGGGGACATCTGCTATGCCAATGGTTATCTATCACAATGGGATCAATTTACCGCACAAGTTGAACCCATTGCATCCAGTGTGCCTTACATGGTTGGAAGGTACTCCGACTTGACGACAGAAACAAACCAAAGACAAGGTGGAAATTTCAAACAATGTTTCTGATGATATTGTTTTGTGCTTGCAGCGGCAACCATGAAAGAGATTGGCCTGGATCAGGTTCCTTCTATGGGAATTTGGATTCAGGTGGTGAATGCGGTGTACCAGCTCAGAATATGTTCTACGTGCCAGCAGAGAACCGTGAACAATTCTGGTAGGACATTTTTTCCCCTGAATTTTGTGAAATACTATACGAAACCTGGATATTTTAAGGCGTACCACTCATACATGTGACCACTTATCGAGACATTCTGGTTCACTAGACGATCATGCGTAAACATGCTTTTCTTATATACACAGATCAACATTAACAAATAACAAGCTATCATGTTTTTTTAGGCTGTACTAATAGCTAAAATTCATTGATCTCTCTTACTGAACACAACCAACTCTGCATAATCTCATCTTTCTTAGTACTGTCCATCAAAATTCTGAACAAAAAGCTACTACAAAAGATTATGGCCCCAATAACCTGCAGTCCTGCACCTGTTAAACCCTGAGATCATCCTTGCAGGTACTCGATAGACTACGGCATGTTCCGTTTCTGCATAGCCAACACCGAGCTCGACTGGAGGCCAGGCACCGAGCAGTACAAGTTCATCGAGCACTGCTTCTCCTCCGTCGACCGGCAGAAACAGCCGTGGCTCATCTTCCTCGCCCACCGTGTTCTCGGCTACTCATCAGCCAGCTTCTACGTCGAGGAGGGCACAACCGAGGAGCCCATGGGCAGGGAGAGCCTCCAGCCGCTCTGGCAGAAGTACAAGGTCGACATCGCCATGTACGGCCATGTCCATGGCTACGAGAGAACCTGCCCAGTCTACGAGGTATATGAGCACTGTTACTCTTCCGTTCCCATACAGTTACTATTCTAGGTTGTTTAGTGTAGATTATGATTTAAAGAGAAGATTATAGTGCCCTTTATTGAATGGTGTATGTTTAGGTGTGAGAGAGTAGTTGGAGATTGGAGATAGAATAAAGATAAATTTGAATTGAATGGTGTATGGTTAGGTAGTTGAGGGAGGGGCGGATCCAACGTGGGTGCAGGGGGGACTCTATACCCATGGATACCTCCCGGAGCACCCCTTCGATTTTTTCACCATAAATGATAAACTAAAGATCCTTAAATGACTAGAGGTTGAAGAAACTGCGTAATTGAGCCCCCCCTAATTTTTTTTGTTCCTAGATCCGCCCCTGTTGAGGGTATAATAACGAGATATTTGAATGGAAGGTAATTGATAGGATACTCCCTCCGTCCCAGAATATAAGAAAGTAGGTAAAATTAAATAGAAAGATGTTGTGATTGGTTCAGAAAGAGGTAGGTGGGAAAAGTAGATAGTGGATAGTTGTGATTGGTTAGGAAGAGAATGTTAGTTAAGAAATTATTATATTTTGGAGCAAATCCTGAGTGCTAAAAGTTGTTATATTTGGGATGGAGGGAGTAATATGAAGTGATAACTATTTTGAAATAAAATTGAATCCTACTATTTTGAGATAAAATTTGAATCACACAGGGACAACTATTTTAGAAGTATAGAACGTGAGAACAGCTAAAGTGTAAAGTATGTGTTTTTCTTGTGAATTTATGGCTGTGGCTCTCATTTTCTGCTTGTGTTTTACTGTGTGTGAAATGTGTGCATTCAGAATGTGTGCGTGGCGAAGGCGGCGAGCCACTACAGCGGCGCGTTCACGGCGACGACGCACGTGGTGGTGGGCGGCGGCGGGGCGAGCCTGGCGGACTACGCCGGCGTACGGGCGCGGTGGAGCCACGTCCAGGACCGGGACTACGGGTTCGCCAAGCTGACGGCCTTCAACCACACGGCGCTGCTGTTCGAGTACGTCCGGAGCCGCGACGGCAGCGTGCACGACAGCTTCACCGTCTCCCGCGACTACCGCGACATCCTCGCCTGCGGCGTCGACAACTGCCCCACCACCACCCTGGCCTCGTGAGGATCTCGCCGAAGCTCAGGTTGCTTACTGCTGCTGTGCCGTAAGCCAATTTGTACATTGTGACATTGAGAATTTGGGATGCTTGGCTTATCAATCCAATTTGATCTGAGACTGAAATAACGGCCGTGAAACGCAACTACGACGCCGGCCGGAGGCAGGCTACGGCGAGCGGCGGCGGACCGGCGGTAGGGGGGATTCCGCCGTAGTGTCGTTCCTTCACGCTGAATAGTGGGCCCCCATGGAAAGCACGCTTATGGGCCTCAAAACCCAACCTGGCCGAGGAGGCAGCTCCCCCATCTCACTAATTGGGCCGTATTAGTCTCGGCCCACTACCTCGTTCAGGCGAACGTGATGATAAAGCGGCCCGGCCCATCTCTCTGGCTCACACTCCGCCTCCGCCACCGGCGGGAAAACCCTCCAAAATTTCTCCCGCCACAGCTCAAAAACCGAGCCAAAAAAAGAAAAACCAGACGCGGCCGTTCGCGCGCGGGGAAGAAGAGGAGAACGCGAAACCCCGCGGCAAAAATCCCACCGAAACGCCATCTCCTCCCCCTTCCCGCCCGCGCGCTCGCCTCGCGAAACCACGGCGTTATAAAGGCGCGCGGATCCAATCCTCTCCCACTCCCATTCTCCTCAACTCCAAACCATTTCCTCCCCATCGCCGCCGCCGCCGCAGCTGAATCTTCCCGCGTGAAGCCTTCAACTCGGCTCGGGGATGGATTCCGACGCGGCACCGTCAGTGACGCCGGGGGCGGTGGCGTTCGTCCTGGAGAACGCGTCGCCGGACGCGGCCACCGGCGTGCCGGTGCCGGAGATCGTCCTCCAGGTCGTCGACCTCAAGCCCATCGGCACCCGCTTCACGTGAGTGTTTCTTGTGTGCGATTCCTCTTTGATGAGCGTTCTTGCGATTCCGCGCCACGGAAAAACTCGCCCAGATCTGGGTGGGTTCTTGTTCTTCCTCAGCGACGAGTTCCTCACGATCTCTCTGTTGCGTTGCAGTTTCTTGGCGAGCGATGGCAAGGACAAGATAAAGACGATGCTTCTCACCCAGCTCGCTCCGGAGGTGCGCTCCGGCAACATCCAGAATCTCGGCGTCATCCGCGTCCTCGACTACACCTGCAACACCATCGGCGAAAAGCAGGAAAAGTACAGATCCGCGCGCTCCACCTGTCTGATTCTTCAGACCACTCGCGTTTCTTTGTCTTCTGAAATCTGAATCTCTGGTTTTGTTCATATGCGTCACAGGGTCTTGATTATCACGAAGCTCGAGGTCGTGTTCAAGGCGCTGGATTCCGAGATCAAGTGCGAGGCCGAAAAGCAAGAGGAGAAGCCGGCGATTCTGTTGAGTCCCAAGGAGGAATCCGTGGTTCTCTCCAAGCCCACGAACGCGCCGCCACTTCCTCCGGTTGTGCTGAAGCCCAAGCAGGAGGTGAAGTCCGCGTCCCAGATCGTGAACGAGCAGCGCGGCAAGTAAGCGATTCTTGCGAGATCCCCATCTCTCTTGTTCAGTTGTTTCTGATGCAGAATTGTTGGTGAGACTAACCTGCCGATTCTTGATGCCTTCCTGTTTGCAGTGCTGCTCCTGCGGCGCGGTTGGCCATGACGAGAAGAGTTCATCCTTTGATCTCCCTGAACCCCTACCAGGGCAACTGGATCATCAAGGTGCGTGTCACAAGCAAGGGCAACCTGAGGACGTACAAGAATGCTCGTGGTGAAGGCTGCGTCTTCAATGTGGAGCTCACTGATGTGGATGTAAGTGCAACCTACCGTGAAATGTTTATTCCGTAGCATGTAATTGCAGTTCATGAGCAATTCTGAATTCTTGTATGTTGATTGATGAGTTAATTTTGTTGGATCTGTGTACAGGGCACCCAGATCCAGGCAACCATGTTCAACGAGGCTGCCAAGAAGTTCTATCCGATGTTTGAGCTGGGGAAGGTGTACTACATCTCCAAAGGATCTCTCAGAGTCGCCAACAAGCAGTTCAAGACTGTCCATAATGACTACGAGATGACCCTGAATGAGAATGCTGTTGTTGAGGAAGCTGAGGGCGAAACTTTTATCCCACAGATTCAGTACAACTTTGTCAAGATTGATCAGCTAGGGCCATATGTTGGTGGCAGGGAGCTAGTAGGTAAGGCAATAGTGCTTCCAGTTCAGTGATGTGTTCTTGTTCCTACTTTGTGAATGTAGTGTTCTGACTAGTTTTACCCTACTTGCAGATGTTATTGGGGTTGTTCAGAGCGTATCTCCTACTCTTAGTGTTAGGAGGAAGATTGACAACGAGACGATTCCAAAGCGTGACATCGTTGTAGCGGATGACTCGTAAGCATCATTTGGCTTGTTAACTCCTTTCTTTTGATGATGTGAATGCTCTTTATGTTTTATGTGCTGATAACTTACATTTAATCTGATGGCAGGAGCAAAACTGTAACCATATCTCTTTGGAATGATCTTGCCACAACTACTGGTCAGGAGCTCTTGGACATGGTAGACTCTGCGCCTATCATTGCGATAAAGAGCCTAAAAGTATCTGACTTCCAAGGTATGTTTGTGTTACCTTCCTGCATATGGTAGGATCTGAATTGGCGATTATGTGCTAACAGCATTACTACTATAATGTCGACAGGTTTGTCTCTGTCAACTGTGGGGAGAAGTACAATTGTAGTGAATCCTGACTTGCCTGAGGCAGAACAGCTCAGAGCTTGGTATTGTCCTAATCTCAAACACTCCTTTTATTATCTTTCAAACTATCTACTTTGGTCCTTGACGTTATTTTGGCAAACAGGTATGACTCTGAAGGCAAGGGTACTTCAATGGCATCAATTGGTTCAGATATGGGCGCATCAAGGGTTGGTGGCGCGAGATCCATGTACAGTGATAGAGTTTTTCTGTCTCACATCACAAGTGACCCCAACTTGGGTCAGGATAAGGTAAAATCTTGGAATCTTTGAAAGAAAATGGAATTGTTCTTGATGTTTAGTTTATTAGCACTTTCTAGTTGTGATTGTCCTAAATTTACTTGTTATGTTTTGCAGCCTGTGTTCTTCAGTCTGAATGCCTATATTAGCCTTATCAAGCCTGACCAAACCATGTGGTACCGAGCTTGCAAGACCTGCAACAAGAAGGTGACTGAGGCAATTGGATCAGGATACTGGTGTGAAGGGTGCCAGAAGAATGATGCTGAGTGCTCACTGAGGTAAAACTTTGGGCTGAATTACACCGTGCATGCTTGAATTTGAGATGATACAAAGCCAAAGCTAATGCTACACTGGTTCCTTTCTTCAGGTACATCATGGTCATCAAGGTCTCCGACCCTACTGGTGAGGCCTGGCTTTCTCTGTTCAATGATCAGGCAGAGAGGATTGTTGGCTGCAGTGCAGACGAGCTTGATCGGATTAGGAAGGAGGTAATTTTGCCAATCCCACAGTAACTTTGATTCACCTTCGTGTAAATTCTAGGCTTTAGTTTAATTTTGTGCGAATTCCAGGCTGTAGTTCAAGCTTGTGCGAATTCTAGGCTTCAGTTCAACTTTGTGCAGATTCTAGGCTTTAGTTTTCTACATGCAACTTCTTGCTATTTAAGCTGTGCCTAAGATTGTTGGTCTCAATTGTTTCAGGAGGGTGATGACAGTTACCTTCTCAAGCTGAAGGAAGCTACTTGGGTTCCTCACCTGTTCCGCGTCAGCGTAACTCAGAATGAGTACATGAATGAGAAGAGGCAGAGGATCACTGTGAGGAGTGAAGCTCCGGTAGACCACGCAGCTGAAGCCAAGTACATGCTCGAGGAGATAGCCAAGCTGACAGGTTGCTAGATGCAAAATTATCGGTGAAGCTTGAAGAGTCCATGAAAGCTTAGATGCAGTGTTTCGGTGAAGCTTTTGAAGTGCCTGTCCATGAAAGCTTTTGAGGTGTAATAGCTTTATAAATTATGGTTTCTCCACTGCAATTAGGTGCTAGCTAGTATTAGCCTTTTGTATTATAGGTAGATGCATGCTTAACTTGTTTTTGAGGCAACCAGAATGTGATGCTGTTATACAGCCGTTTTATCTTCAAATGTGATGGTTGCCTGGACAGATTGTGAAATTGCTAATTGGAATCAGTAACTGGTTGATGTTAATTTCCTATATACATTGTTCCCATGTATGCCAGACTTCCACAGATGCTTGCACAGTTGCACTTACAGATTAGTCTCTGTTGTGCACTCCTTTGGGTTGATCATACTTTGTAGCATTTGTCTGCACTAGCCGTATCTAGTGTTTTACAATCATTCTTTGTAGCATTTGGGTTGATCATACTTTCAATTTTTTTTAAAGATCTGTCTGAAATTCATTGGTTTTTGTCGGTGGTTTCCGTGGTTATTCGGTATCAGGATTTTGACCTATCTCCATGGGTCATGCTGCTGACTGGCTGGGAAATTTGCAAGTAGTAGCTTGAACATACTACGAGTCCAGGAGATCTTTGTTGCCAGAGTAACTTGCACTAGGATGAATTTGTCACAACCTGCATGAACAAAAGCAGCTGCAGGAACCATTTAACAATGATCAATGGAGCCATGTTAACCACTTTTTATGTCAGCAGGAGCAAATCTCCCGCTGTCTCCTTAGCATAATAAACACTTGTAACATTAAGACAAGTCTCACAATCAGATTCTACTCTGAACTGAATTCTGAAGCTAAGGTGAAGGGCTGACTGAAGCTATAGTAACACTTGCAAGAGCAGCAGTGAGCTGACAGAGAGGTTCAGTATAAGGATGGCGGGATAGGGTTGACGACGATATGCCGAAGCGGGTTCGCGACATCTCCACCTCCGGCGTGCTTCACAAACTCAGCAGGGGTCAGGAAGCTGCCATGGCAAACACAGACAATCCTCACCTCCTCGCCTTTCCTGTACTTGTACAGGAAGCCTTCAACCCTCTTGCCATTGGGGAGCCCCTTGGTGCACACGCATGGCATCTCCTGCATCATGATCCTCTCCACATCTCCCATGCTCTTGGCTCTTGCCGCAACTCTTCCTGTAGCACGCAGCTGCTCTCCCCTGGAAGCAAGAGCTACTGCCCTCACCGCCAGTGCCGAAAATGGCGGTGTTGCTATGGCTGCTCCATTTCGGTGCTCGGTAGCGGCCGATGGAACGTTGTGCTCTTCGGCATCAGCAGATCCTGGAAGGACAGACAAACAGGCCTTAATGAGAAACATAAGCAAACCTCATGAAAGGAAGTAAGGAAGTAAGGAAGGATGACCAATTGCTGATATTTTCATCTAATAACATAACCTATTGATCCTTGTCATACATGTTTTGTGTGGACCCTCCATACTTCAAGTCTGGAAGTAGTTTCCATCCTTTGACCGGAGGCAGGGCCATGCAATCCAGGCCACTAAATTAGGCATTTGTTACAACATAATTTATTTTAGTTGATCTGCCAGTTAGGAAAAAAAACATTGCGCACAGCGGCTAACAACATAACAGTATCTGGCACCAACCATCCATGCCCAGTTCACATTCAAGACATTCGACTTGAAACTCGCACAAATGAGAGCAATATAAATAAATTGAGCATCTAAAAGCCCTCAGACATGAGAGATCTACATGAACATAATGGAGGGGCAAAAGTTGTGACAAGCATAAAGAACAAAACATGAAACTACAAAATAGTGCAATATCATATCAAACAATCATGCTTGAAGCTAGATTGACAAGAAAATATTTTCACGTATCTATAATGCAAAACGACAAAACTAATGCAAAATGACAAAACAAATGCAAAACGACAAAACGTAAGCGGTTTACCTTTCATAGCTGGAATATGCTTTGTTGGTATTCCGGACAGACTGCCACGTTGTTGAGTATACGTGGCACGGTGGACTGGAGGAAGTCCAGTGCAGCGGTTTCTATCACTGCTATGGTTCACATTTCCTCCCGTCTTCTTATTGCCTGTAGCAACATCATCGCAACTTTCTACTTTCTCAGCTCCTGCATTCATCTCCTCTAATATCTGCCCAACAGCCTCTTTGGAAATGTTGGAAGTGAGAGAGTTCCTCCTCTCAATTCTCTTCCTCTTCACTTCGAGTCGCTTCAGACTCTGAGCCTCCTTTCGCTTCCTCCATTCATCCTCGATGCCGGCAGGGAGTGAACTTGTTCTCATGAGAGTGTCTGTCATATTCACTACGAAAGAGAAAACATGGTTAGTTAAACTGTTCCGGAATCTGCTATATTCTAAATTAAACAGAAAACTGTAAGTTTCAGAATATGAGATAAACTGCCCGAAAGAAATGGGTTAAACTAAATTTGTTCGGTAACATTCTTATCGTACTCCCTTTGCATGTTTTGTTTTCTTTTGGAAATATGTAATATCGTAGCTACGCAATGTACTCCCTCCGATCAAATTTATTTGGCGTTTGGAGTTCGGACCACAATTGGCCCAACATCAATGACAAAATAGGCCCAGAACAATATATCGGCATGTCTGGCTAAACGATAGGTTAGAACGGGAAGAACAAGACACTTCAAAAGCAATGTGAGCATAAGGCTTTACTAATACGATTCTAGATTCTAGAAACATTCCTAGCACTACTTCACTTGGTGTATAAGCAAGAGTAAGGTCCAATTCCATGAATAGCTGCATTCCACCATCTTTTGTTTTTCACAGTTGTCCGTTGATAGGAGCTGTCTCTACCGACCTTTCGAACTCGTCTGTTTTGAACGCAAGTCCACTAGGTTGTTACAGTCAAGGGGTCTTCATCTTTCGCGCGACAATGAAATTACATCCATTGACGCCAACTATGGACTTTACTATTGTCGACCAATCCTTCCTAATTCACTTTTCTTAGGAAAAATGGTATGTTTTCCCTTAAACCAGACCAGTAGTAAAGTAATATCTGAATCCTCCCAGACCGCAGGAGATAGTTGCCTATCCTGCAGCTCACCAATTTCACATGCATCTAGGAGCTCATGCTGGGCAGGTTCAGATTACTTACTGTCCACAGCCCTAATGCAATGTCAGAACCAGAAGTTAGTGACAAGTTGGAAGGGGAGGGCGTGCAACATGCAAACTCTAGTACCAAATCGCACTAGAATTGGAAAATTTAGGAATGTCTTCTAATGTTATTTTTGTTTCATCTCATCATATATGGCAGCATTAAAATGTAGTGTGCACAATGTGCGAGTAAAGCTCCATTCTTACATCATCACACCTATATGGTAATTTGAAAAATACAAGACAACTAACGGGCTATTAGCTGCCTGTGAGGCTTGGCGTCTAAAGCCTAGTTAGCTACCCAGGTAGCATCAACCTTGATTCAACACCTACATATGTACATTGTGCTGTTGCACCTGCTATTATTGTTGTTAAATATTAGATAATGAAACAAAATGTAATTAACATCAACCGTCGCTGAACCCAACTTGAATTGCTCCATAATTAGCCAATGTTTGCGAGCTCCATGTACATTTCCACCATGAATTTGCTACCTGTTATTCGGAGTAACACAAAAACAAATCTGCTGATGTCCTTTGTTGCTAATATGCTAATAGAACATCTTGTATTATTTCTGGAAGCTTCAAAATAAACACCGCATTAGGTTAGGCTACCACTAACAAAGGGTACCAACATCCATCCAAAGACGTAACTCAATGTCTATGTAAAGCTCTTGCTTGCTGTCATTAATGAGAGGAATACATACATAGATTGCATTACAAGGATCAAAATCATTATTGACTAAGAAGTGAGGTGTGATTAGTTCACCATAAAAAAATTATGCCTCCCCCAAAAAGCTAGTTTCTATTTGAGAGTTGAAATTCATATATTTTACTTTAACTACCATTTTTAAAATTTTCAAATTATCAAAAATATGTTCTTGACGTTAACAAAATGGTGTTCACACCTCCCTTGGAAATAAAATGCCATGCAACCAATTAACACTTGAATCCACACATAGGACACGTTTCTTTCTGCTGTTGAAGTAGTGCGATTATTAAGTAATAAGAGAAACTATGTATTAGAAGAAACTTGGTAACCAGTAACCACTCTGTATCTAATTACTATTTCAGATCTTAGTTGTATGAAAGACTTCTTCAATTTCTACCATGCATGCTACCCAGGCTCAAACTAATTCTGCTAACTGCTGATGACTGAGTGTTAAGTTTCTTTCATGTGAGGAAGAGTCTCTATGAATTGAGCAAAGGCAAAGCATAATTAGTCTTCCTTAATCTAGAAACATAAAAGATGATTTTTCCTTAATCTCGAGTGCTTATCGTCATTTGTTCATCACTGTAAACACTGCACCACGTCCACGTGTCCTGCCACTAGTCACTGAACTGTGGTAATAATCTTCACGGATAAAAAAAAAAGCTTGCTGAATCTGATTGCTTAGTTGAATAAGATCTATGAATTCAGTTCACTACAAAGTTATCCATTCTAGCAGTTATCCATATTTACTTAATTCCCATCCTCACCCTTTGGGTTAAAAAGATTGTAGGCGTTCCTATAAAAGGAGTACTGAAGAAAGTCTACTGCAGGTGAAATTAGAAAGTTACAGAACAAGGAAGAATACCCATTAAGATTCTTTTTGCGCGTGTCATGTGACTTAAAGGGCTACTTGACAAGAACAGATATCCTGAAACTGACTTGCCAAGCCAGCAGCACGATCCTAAAAACTATATACTGATAGCAACCACATTTTTAGATGATGGAAGCAACAGTTGTAAACAGAATTTTTTTTTCCAGAAGGGTAAAACAGACGAATTTCACTGTTGGATAATTTAAGCTGTAAATCGAAATTACAGTCCTCGGTGTTAACGAGGAAGCACCAGTGATGGAAGATCTCATTAGCTTTGCCAAAGACCAACGCCCAAGCATCTAATCCAAACTTTATTTACCACCAGGACGTCAGGTAAATGACATATGGCAGGGCAATTTCACATTTCCCAATGTGCATTTCACCTTGAATTCACCCAAACAATTCGTGTCTAATTTGCATAATTAGCAGCATATATTACCAAAGAATCGCAATTAACATCGGTTAGGTATGAAATCATAAAAGCTAAAGATAGATAGATAGCACACGCCCCCATGGAGAGAAGCGATGACGCACCTTCAAGCCTGCGCCCTTCGCCGTCCGACGAGCCCGATGACGGGCTCCCGCTCGATGGCAGCCTCGCCGCCGCGGGCTCCGCCTCCGCGCCGCCGCTCGGGCGGCGACAGCTCAATTCATCCACACCCTGCTTTTTCGCCGCCTCCGCGGCGGCCACGGTCGGCAGCGAGCTCGTCCTGAAGAGCCCGGACGGCGGCGCCGACGGCTCCGTCGGCGCCGCCAAGATGGCCGCGACCGACGACGACCTGGCGAGCTTCTCCCCTCTCCTGTCCAGCCCGAACCGGCCGCCGAGCGACAGCCCGAGGTTGAGCTCCACCTCCTCAGCCTCCATGTCCACGCGCGGCCTCACCTCGCCGCGGGGCCCGTCTCCTCCCTTGCCGATGCCGCACAGCAAGTCCCTCGAGAAGCCCTCCATTCCGGCAAGCTAGCTAGCCAGCAATCACAGCAAGCTCTCGCATCCGAGAAGAAGAAGAAGAAGCGCCTGGCGTGAACCAAGAAACAGGGGAACACCAACGGTGGTGAGACAAGAACTGACCGAGCGAGTAATCCGCCATTGCTGCCGCCCGCCGCGGCGAGAGAGAGAGAGAGAGAGAGAGAGGAAGATGCGACTTACGAGGATTCCTTGAGGGACTAGGTGGCCGCCATTGCGGGGAACGCGCGCCCTCGCCTGCGCCTCTCCGCGGCGGAGATGGGAAGGGAGGAGGAGGAGGAGAAGAGAGAGAGAGAGAGAGAGAGAGAGGAAGGAAAAAAAAAAATCCTCCTTTTCGGGGTCGGCTCGCTTTCGCTTTTGGGGCGTGGGGTTTCGTCGGAACGGCAAACACCCCCGGACGCGGCGCGTGACACGTGTCGACCCATCGACGACGCGTGGCGCGGCTCGCGCGCCACCTCGCGAGGAGCCGAGAGCCGAAGCTGACCAGGCCGCGGCGGGACAAACACCGCAGCTCGGGCTCACGGCTCAAGCCGAGCATCGCCGTAGCCGACACGTGCCTTTGAAATTGAAATAGAGGGGAGCCGAGCCGAGATCAGAAAAAAGACCACCACCTCTCACCTCCTGCAGTCCTTGCTACTACTACGTCGTCAGGTGCACCCCGCGTCACCCAACTTGCACAGTGGCCCCCACCCTTTTTCAGGTAGTACGTACTACCCCTCCACCTCTTCTCACCCGATCCACACCCACCCCTCCTCACCGACACGTGGGCCCCACTCCGCGCCTCCCCCGAGGGTACACCGTACACCGTCTACCCCCTCCCGCCCGCCACGTGTGCGCCGGCGCGCCGACCGCGACACGTTCGCGCCACGCACGCGTGGGGGCCCACACCCCACCGGCAAGTGGCCGGTCGGCCCAACTTGCCCACATGGAGGAGGGGCGGAGCCTCGCCGCCGCGTGTCGACTCGCCACAGGGCCGCCGCGCGCCGGCCGCTGCGACGAGGTGGGCCCCACGGGCCGGGCCGTACCGTACGAGGCGGAGGGCGCCGCGGCCCTGGACACGTCGGGGTGGGGCCCACCTGGGGGTAGGGGGACAGGAGGATCGGGAGAGGCGGATACGGCGGGGCCGACGCGTCGCTGTCTCGGCGCGGGAAAAAAAAGCGGTGGCTCTGCTCTCTCTGCCCGCGCGGGCTCCGGCGTGATTGGACCGACGGTCAGGATCGTGGGGGGAGAAGAAATGGGCGGCCGGAAACGGTTTTACTGGGCGCCGCGGTCGCCGTCTCCACGTCGGTCTGATCGCGACACTGGCTAAGGCCGATCAGGTGATCTCATTGCTCCGTGAAAAGGAAGTGAACCACTCCCTCCATCTCATTATAGATGCAACTATAATTTCTCCGTGTCTAATTTTGATTGTCCGTCTTATTTGTTTTTTATAATTAGTATTTTTTTTGTTATAAGATGTTAAAATATGAATAGTATTTTATACATGACTTATGTTCTCTTTTTTTCAAATTTTTTTTAAATAAAACGGACGGTTAAAATTTCGCACGGAAAATTATGGCTGCACTTATAATAGGACGGAGGAAGTAGAACTGATACTCGACTACTCGTTATTTTAAAAAATAAACCACTGCAGCCTACTGGTACTCGGTGTTATTTTCTCTCCTTTTCCAATTTGTATCACTTCTCACACTCCCCAAACTATGGGACGATGTGTTTTTTAAAAAAATATTATAAGAAAGTTGCTCTACAAATTTATATTAATATATTTTAAGTTTTTAATGCTTAATGAATCATGCGTTTATCCACTACTCTGTTTTACATGTGTAGTTCTCAACTTACATAAAAAAAACATAGCCTTAATTGTTGAATTTTGGGGTGTGTTAAGTGAGACTTTTTAACCGAGGAATTTTATTGATATTCTGATGCATGAAAATACCATAAAGTTATTGTGTTTAAAAGAAGGCCCAAAACCATTTATTTTAGTACTCAAATGTGCTTTTCCAGTTGCAAATATAATTGGATGGGTCTAATGCGCACACGTTCGAGTGTCTAGCAATACGTGAATGAAAAACGACGACGAGGTCCACGTGCAGCCATCATCGTGTGATGTCAGCTCAAGGCCTATCTTTCCCTCCACCTCATCCTCTCATCCTCATCTAATACATCTGTACGAAGAGACGGTGAGAGGGAATGAGTAGACAATGACCTCTTTGATAACGTAGTGCTGCTACTACTTTACTTTGACGATCTCCCAACGATGCCATCAAGCTCGACCTACTCGCAATGCAGTGCCCTACCTCCACCACCTTCCGTTGGCGCCACTCGGCCTTGCCACCGTTGAAAGGCGCGTCAACATGTCGGCGAGGCACACTTGGATGACTGCCTCCCACTCTCCTTCCCTCTTCCCCTCACTCATGTTTGCTTTGCCTCCACCGCCTTGATGCCCATCCTTGCCTACCGCACACCGCCTCCCCGGCCACTCCTCTAAGCTTAAGGAATATCCCTGCTTCCTCCCTCTACCTAACCCCAAACCCTAATCCAGCTGCTTGTCGTAATGTGGTCATAATGCGTTCGCGAATTAGCCTTGTTGGATATAATTATAGTCATATTCAATTTTTGTACATAAAATAATCAGTTGTGAGATACTAACTCTAATGCATGGGAATCCATACAACAATTATGTGTTTAGAAGGGAAATCCAAACAACTTAAAATCCAAAGAGCACAGTGTACGGGTGGTTCCTAAATTTGTGCAGGTACGGTCATCTTCATCCCTAAACTATCAAAATGCATTTTCAAGTCCTTAAACCTGTGATGGGTGTCATATAGGTCTAAACAGGCACCAACCCGCTTCGTAGGCTGACGTGACATGCCATGGTGACGTATACGTGTCAGTGAGACCCATATGTTAGTCATATAAAAAATAAAATTAAAAACATATTTTCGCTAGAGAGACGCCTACAATAGATTAGCGATAGAGAGATGCGATATCTTTATTTTCTTCTATGTGACTAACATATGAGTCCCATTGATATATAGGTGTTATTGTGATATGAATGTTAGCACGAGTCGGTTGGAGTCTATTTGGATCTGCATGACACCTAAGATAAATTGAGAGTTCGAAAATTTAGATTGACACGTCCACACATTTAAATCGACAAACATCAGGTTCAAATCAGAGCCAAACTAATCAGTAGCATAGTACAAGCAAATAATGATGTTACGGTGGTGTTTGGGAAGGAGGGATTAGTCCCTCTCATAAAAATTTTAGTCCCTTCTATAGAGACTTATGTTTTTGTGAGTTTAGTCCCTGCTTTTCAAACATCACCTATATTGTTCTCAAGTTGAATGTGCTGTGTTGTCTTGTTCCAATAGCATTCTTCTGCGCATATATAAACTTTGCTTATATTACGAGCATAGTACTATCATTTACTAGTCGATCCACTGATAGTGCCGTGCACGTACATGCATAGTTGTGCACCATGCAGAACTTGCCCTGGCATGGCATGCATCCTGTTTCGCTACAGAGTCATTCTGGTGGTGACAGCTCGCCATAATCTCCACGCTAGCACCAGCTAATGATGTTGTTTTGGACGAAATCAATAGCTACACACCGTTAAAAAAAAAAGGCAAGCCTTGGATTTCCGTATCCAACGTTTGACCGTCCATCTTATTTAAAAAAATATAAAAAAATTAAAAAGACAAGTCACGCATAAAATATTAATCATGTTTTATCATCTAACAATAATGAAAATACTAATTATAGAAAATTTTATATAGGACGGATAGTCAAACGTTGGGCACGGAAACTTATGATTTATCTTTTTTTTTTTTTGAACGGATGGAGTAGGTGTTAATAAAGGCTAACTGACCGCTGTACGATCTGCGGTGCAGTTGCCTTGTTAGCAGCTGCTTCGTACCATGCGACGGTTGCATCTTTCCCTACTCCTTTGTACCACACGCAGAAATTTTACATGAATTGATCAAAATTTCTGTAAAATTCCTTCAATCCAGAGAAAGCCTTAAGCAGCAGCTAACAAGTTTCTGCTGGCTGAGTCAACTTGCAAACTTTTCTGCAAGTGCAAACGAGTGTGTGGGAACCATGCTGCAACTTGCAAGGCAATTAATGATTGCATACTATAGTACTACTAACTTGCACGTTACTATTCTTAAGCAAATTGCAACCTTGTAGTAGAAAATTAATAAAGATTGGTGAAAGATCTAGCACTAGTTTATAATACTGTTCCGTGGAAATTCAACTTCAGAAGCATTTGCCAGCGCACAATGTAGGATGATAAGTACAGAAGTACTGTTACATTAAGAAGACACTGATGGGCAGAATCACATCACAGTTTTAAATTTTCAATAAAGCCACTAGGTTAGTAGTACTAGTACTCCAAAGTCTCCAATAGTCCAATTTACATTTGTAGTGTAATTTACATCCTGAACTAAGTAAACATACTAATGGAAAATGCACTGATCCTCCATTAGGATTCATACATACTCCTCGGATATAATGTGCAGAAAAGGAAATGACACAATGCAATCAGGGGCTCAAGAGAAGTTACATCATCAGGTCATCAGCTTCAATTTCAACCTCTTTTTCTTGGCGGGAGCCAAACCTAGATCGTTGCACAGCTGCTCATCAGGTTGCAGCGTCTTCGGAACAGCACCGAAGGCGCGACGGGTGACTTCAAGTCCTGAGAGTGCTTGATGCAGGTAAACTGATGCATCCTCCAAGCTCTGTTTCAGTTTACGAGTCCTCATAAAAGCAGGGAGAGAGGCCTTGGATGTTTGATGGATTCTTGGTTCTGCTGAGATAGGAAGGTTCAGCTCCGCGGCTTCCATGAATCTCTCGGTCGCGGCCTCCCAAGATAGGTCATAACTCTGCATGTCAGTCAGTGGAGCAGGCTGCTCTGCTAGAGCATCCAGCGTTAGTTGTACAAATTCCTCGCCACTGTCATAGGTGCGGCAATTAGGGAACTGCTTGAAGAACTCGTTTGAAGGGTGATTGGCACATATGACAATCTTTCCCATTGCAAGGGCCTCGGCAGTTGTTGTACAGACCACATCTGTTGTGCTAGGGTTGATGAATACTTTATAGCTGTTGGAAAATTGAAGTGTTTCAGTATCCACACAAACCATTGCCATATGCTGAATGTAATATAGATGAAAAAATATATTATGAGTTATATTGCATTCCTAGGTGATTTAGCATCTCAGTTTCTTGTCTTACCTCATTATGTAGCCTGTGTTCAAAGTTTTGTTTAGTTCAGTAACCTTGCATTGTTGCAATGAATTATAATGATATGTAACCCTCAAACTCATTTTTGAACAACAATGAAAAAAGTAGCTGGTTAAACTTGTCTAGTTGTACGCTCATGTTCATTCAAATAATTAAGAAGACGGAAGGAAGTTTTTGAACAATAAGAGAACTCACTCATGGAACAGGGGATCTGCATGATCACGTCCTGGGTGAACCTTCACGGCCAAACTCAGAAGTTCTGCAGATTTTCGAACTTCGTCGGAATCTTCTCCGCTACCATATAAATCTACTTCCAAACCCACCAACTTGCTCTGATATTTGGACAGCAGGTCAAGAAGTTCCCTGTATCCTTTACTCCACACCATCTTCCCAATATAGTATGCCCCTTTTGTGAAGGCTATTTCCCCATTCCGCAGCTGCTTCAACTTTAGTTTACCTACCTCAAGAAATTTTGGATTCACGCCATGGACATTGCACACAACAGATCTGGGAAGATCTTGGGTGGCACCTGACAATCTGATAATCTGTTCTAAAATCAACAAAAGTCAGTATTGCATGCTTTAATAAGGACATGATGATTATGGGAGTTTGGGGTTCTTCAAATTCAATAAATATGTAATAGAGCATAAGCCAAAACAACCAGATGCATTCAGACAGAAAAATCTGAAAAGACATGTCTCTTGTATTTTTCATTTCCATCAAGACGCCATGTAAAATTGGAACATAAATTAAATGGGCAAAATGCATCCTCAGATTAATCACCATAATTCTTGGGATCTTCACTGTTGTTATATATGGTGTTGATGTTACCTTGTGGCAATAAATCCGGGTAACCCAGGTGTTCATGTACTTCATGAAACAGGCAATCGCTTGTCCATTCTTTTCTCTTTTCACATATGCTATATAATTTGTGTGAACCACACCTATCACTCGCCTGAACTTATTTTTCCATTTGCGCCCATGGTGGTACCAATTGAGATGTTCAGGTTCTTCCAGAACAGCAACATCAGCCACTTCATCTGGAATACATTCTGTGATATCTCCAACAGGTAGAATACTTCTCAGTTCTTTAGAGAACTGCATCATAAAGAAAAAAGGGTATTAATTGTCTTGAAAATCCCTAAAGCAAAAAAAAGATATAAATATGAGTATTACTAGATGGAAGCTAACAGTGCAAATAAAAATGGTATATGCACCACATCATCTGTATTGAGCTGCATTTTTTTAAAGTTGGCTGAAACCTGAAAGGGGGTTGAGTTTCTGACAAAACTGACCCAGGTTAACCATAACTCCATGGTAAGGTAATCAGGTTCAATCAACGGTAAATATTTAACCAATTTGACTCGATTTTATTTTCCAAGTAAAATAGAAGACAATAGTATTGTAGAGAACTTGATAAATCAATGTACCTAAAAGAAAATCCCACAAAGTATAGAGAACTTGATATATCAAGTACAGAACCACCTAAAAGAAAATCTCACAAAGAATAGAGAATTCCAGGGTTAAATGGTTAATGAACTCTTTGCGTTAATATATCAATGTACCTTCGCAGGGTAGAATTTGATGCTGAAGGAAGGTCTGAAACTGATCCTCTCCTCAATCCAGCGACGAACATAGGCCTCATGCTCCAAAGGCGAACCGAACACAATCTTATTCGGGTAAACCAATTCTTGGTCCCTCAGAGAAAGCCAGGGGATTACCAAGGTGACCTCCCTATCCCCATCCTTTGCAAGATAGGCCGCCCGGAACAACGGGTTGATGGCCGTTCCTGTCATCCATGGGAGGCTTGCAGTGGTAAATACTGCAAGATGACGCCTTGTCGACATAGAATCACCACATGTACCACCAAAATTTTGCTCTCTTGATTTGCCTTATCTCAACTGAACAAAAAAAACACAAAAGAAGGTGGAACTAAGAACCTGATGAGCATCAAATTTGTGTGAAGTTTGTTTCATAGATGCAAGTACTCGTTAAATACAAAGTAAAACAAAAAAAATAGTGGCAATGAAATGATTGATTGAGCTAGCGAAACAGGGGTATGCCTGCTGCAAACAACAAAACCCATGAAAACGAGACTGGTGCATGGACTACCGGCGTATTGCCGACGGACAACCGGAGCTTAGCACTATAATTACTGCAAGAACTAACGAGGAACAAACTGGCGACTAATCTGAGGGGCAGGTTGGAGGAGAAGCAGGAGGAAACCGGAATCGAGGGCTTACCAACGAGAGCCCGAGGAGAGAAAGAACGCTCGATGCTAGCTAGAGACGTCGTCTCGGGATGAGCTCGCGGCCGTCGCAGGCGGTGGCGGCAATGGGGGGAGAGCGGGGACGGTGGAGTGGGTGGGGGGTGGAGGCGAACGGCGGAGGAGGGGGGGAAAGGGGAAGCGTCGCGTCGTTGGTGTCGTGTCGTGTGCGTGCGGGCGGCCGTCACCTGGGCCCTGCTCGCGCAGCCGCAGCGTGTGCCTCGGTGGGTGGAGCTGGTGGGGGCCAGGCGGGGCCACACTCCCCAGCGTTGTTGGAGCTTGGACGGATTGGGGACTTCTGCGGATGCTGGCTGCTGGCTGCGGAAATTGCTGGTGGCACGCTACGATGGTGAAGGCGTCTAGCGCCGATATATGCGAATGCGATGCTCTAGCCCGGGTGGAATATCCCTATACTACCTTGCCAGCAAACTTGCTCTTCCAGCTGTTTCAGAATTCATCAAACGTTTATAGAAAGAAAAAGCCAGCACGAAGCAGTTACACGCTAAAACACGCACGAAGGAGAAGGAAGTAGCTAGGGGGATCTTGGACTATTTGCCATATTTCTCAGCGACATATTCTCGAATACCATCTTACCAAACAACTTTATTTATTTGCCATCGGACCCACTAGATTGTTGCTATTTTGCCATTTTTCTTGCTAGCTCAGCCAACCGTGTAACAAAAGATCTAATTATCCTTTATCTGTTCTCTCCCACCCTTTCAAACTCCACTCCCTTTGGTCAACGAGTTGCTCCAGCTTCGACAAGGTCATGCACGCGGACAAGCTTTCCGCCTACAAGCACCAGTTGTCCCTTTCTCTCTGCTCTTCCCCTGCGCTATCGACGTCGTCACTTTTTCCCTATGTGGACTTGTGAGGGACGATCGCTTAGATCTAGGTCGGATCCCCGAGCAGTGATCGTCGATCAAGGAATCAACCTGAGCCACACCTTGTTAGGGATGGTGACTGCAGGGTTGACAAGGACCTCGTCGCGGCTCTACCCTTCCCCTTCTTCATCGACTGCCGACGATGCCAAGGAAAAGGGACTGTCGCCGCAACAACTGCCGCCAGCATGCCAATCTAGACGATGAATACTATGCTCTCAAGTAGCTCTGCCACCTGGGGCCTACTTAACTTCCTCATCGAGGTGTCATGGATGGCGCCAACGCTAATGTCGATAGGCTCTTCGGCATGCTAGAGAGGGACGAATGGAGAGAGAAGACAAGTTCATACACAAAGTAGAGATGAACGAAAGAAGGAAGAGATGGTGCAATAAAGTCATTCTCATCTCAAGTTGCTGAGTTGGTAGTTAAAAGTGGCAAAATAGAAAGAATCTAGTGAGTACAGATGACAAGTAACTTAAGTATATTATAATGATGGTATTTGAGAATACGTATCCGGGAGAATAGCATAAAGTCAAAAACCCATAGCGAGGTACGTAACCACAACTGCAACCCTGACCCCATTAGATTGGCCTTAGCTTTAAGCCAAACTCGAGTTTATGCCAAGCTTCAAGCAATACTCCATTTAAAAGAATACGATCCCTTTCTCGTTTCTCCTACACCCTATGTGAGCAGCACTCAGGTTGTTTTGGAATTCTATTTTTCTTTACTTTTAGGAAAATGTAGAGCCCACATCTGTGAATTTCCCAAACACTTGCAAATCTAGAGAAACTTTTGCACGCCACTTGGGCTCCACCTTAAGACTGTGTTAACTCCACCTCCCTGATGGGGCGGAGGTAGAGTATGGAAGGGGGTGCCCAGGAATCCGGTCAAAAAAATTTTTAGTTATAACTCACCGATTTTCACCATGTGTGCACCCCCTTAATACAAACTTAGGCACACACATATTAGCTTAAAACTTGATCTAAAGTAGAGTAAATTAAGCAAGAGGAATCCTCATCCATTTCGTTCTAGCTCCACCCCTGCCTCCCTACATGAAAAACGGTATTACACATTAGTGCATGATTAATTAAGTATTAACCTAAAAAACTTGAAAAATAAATTAATATGATTTTTAAAGTAACTTTCGTATAGATTTTTTTAAAAAAAACCATATTGTTTAGTAGTTTGAAAAACTTGGCGTGAAAAACAAGTGAGATAGGTTGGGAAAATGAAAAAGAAATTCAGCGTAAGATCACTTCAAACAACATGGCAGGGAGCATTGAGATTCACTTTGTCACGATGGTAATATACGAAGTTTTCAAATTTTGGGTGGAGTTGATTTTTTTTTTTTAAAGTTTGAATTGAAAATTTTCAAATATAAGTTGAAATTACCAAGTAGAAATTCCCAAAACAACCTTTAAATACAAGTTGCGAACCTAATAAACATGATCTTAAAAAAGATCACTCAATAAAAACAGACTTAACAAACTATTCGGCCTATAAGGCCCACTAGGCCCGACCTCGTGCGGGCCGGCAGCAGCTGCACCAATCAGCCCAGCCCACGCAAAGTATCTCTCTCTCTCCGTCTCCGTCTCCGTCTCCTACTCTTTCCTCCTCTTACAAGAAAGAAGGAAAGAGAAGAGATTGCTCTTTGTTGTTCGCCTCCGCTCGCCGCGCCTGCAGATCCCCCTCTCGCCTCCTCTCCTCTCCTCTCCAAACCCTAGCGAGCGACCAACTCCTGGGTGGGGGGATTTTTCTCCATGGCGCTGCAGTTCGTCGAGTCGCAGCGCGAGGCGCGGCCGGAGCTCGCCGACCCGTACGCCGACCTCGCCGACCTCTACCAGCGGAAGCTCTGGCACCAGCTCACCCTCAAGCTCGACCACTTCCTCCAGCTCCCCGCCGCGCAGGTTTCCCACCACCTCCTCCCCTCACCCTCTCTTGCAAGCGCCTTCTTGTTCTTGGTTAGGTTAGCTGCTGTCCCCCCCGTACGGATCTCGCCGCAAACCCTACCCACCGTGCCTAGTTCGATTTGAACCCTAGTTGGACTGGATGGGCCCTAAATTCGATACCGATCCGGCCGCAAACAGGCCGCCACTTTGTGGAGATTTAAACCTCATGTTTCAACCTTGAAAAGTACATATGAACATTCGAAGATAAATATTTGGGTTTCATTACTTGCATATGAAATATTTAAAGATCAGATTTCACTACCTGGAAATTGAGGTACCAGGGAATAAGCTGTGGTCCAAAGCGCAAAAGATTTTAATTATATGTGATGTTATGTGAAAGGATAAGCCTTAACCCTAGTCCATTACTCTGTTGTGAAATATTGGTTGATAAAGATGCCCAAAGTGAAATTTACTCTTGTTGTTTGAACCTTGCTTAGGTTTGTAACTGCTGTGTTGTGCCTTCTGCGTTTTTGCAATTCTAACAGCGGCATCCATTCTCCTACAGACGGGTGACACCCTCATACAGCTCTACAACAATTTCATCACTGATTTCGAGACGAAGATCAATCTTCTCAAACTTGCGCATTTCGCGGTCATCGCTTCGCGCCAGTACCCCGACAAGGATGCTGCTATAAGTTTCCTCGAGGGGGTAATCACGAAATTGCGCGAGACAAAGGACCTGCGCATCAATGAACCCATTCTCTACGTCAAGATGCAAATCGCTGCGATTAACCTGGAGAAGGGAAATCAGAAGGAGTGCAAGAAACTTTTGGACGAAGGAAAATCTACTCTAGATAGCATGACTGATGTTGATCCCACAGTTCATGCTAGCTTCTACTGGATATCATCTCAGTACCATAAGGCTCGCCAAGAATTTGCTGAGTTCTACAAGAATGCCCTTCTGTATCTAGCTTACACTACTGTAGAGTCACTCTCTGAGTCTTTCAAACTGGTATGTTCTATTGTTAACAATGCAATTACATGACAAAAAATCATTTCCTCCTCGCATTATTTTAATAATGTATCTTGCATCTATGTTTACCCTTTGATGCTGTCTTGTGTCAGGATTTGGCATTTGATCTCTCCCTTGCAGCCTTGCTTGGTGATAACATCTACAACTTTGGGGAATTGTTAGCTCACCCGATTGTAAGTTGGACTTTGCTTACGCATGATTTCTTTGGTTGCCACTAGTTAGTAGTACCACCTTTGTTTTATCCATACTTTTTTGTGTTTCTTGATTGCTTGATTAAATTTAACTCTGCTTGCCTATATAAACATTACATGTGGCTTTTCCTGGTACTCACAACTGCCAGTTCTGATAATTATTTATTAGTTGTTTTTATCTGATGCTTGCTAGAACTGCAAGGCGTCCAAGGTACCTGTGTATGTTATGGTAGTTAAGTTTTGGAGTTTTGTACACAGTAACTTACATCTATTGCCAAATCGGCAGCAGAAATTTCATGAGTTGAATGTATGCAGTTAACATTGACACAATAAAATGCTACTGATTGTGTAAAGCATATCAAAATGATGAAATATCCTATGCCTGATCCTTTTTTGCTGAATGTTGAATGATGTAATTGTGAACCACTATATTATAATTATGTAAACTTCATATTTTCTTGAATTGAAATAGCATAAACTTAAGTTTGCATGAATTAATGGCAAACCATCTTTTTTGTGCATGGAAAAATCAATATTGACTTGTGGATACCAAACAAAAAAATTCCAGACACAAGGTAGCCTTTATGGGATTGAAATATTGAATGGCCCCTAAATCTATATATCGGCATATATGGTTGTCATTTGGTACATCTCTGTCTTAAGTTGTTTATATTTTTATATCCTTAGATCAACAGTCTTATTGGAACCAAGGTGGAGTGGGTCTATCATATGTTACAAGCATTCAACACCGGCAACCTAGCTCTCTACCAAGAACTATGTAGGGTCCACAATGCTGCTCTTAGTGCTCAGCCAGCTTTGGTGCAGAATGAACGGAAACTGCTAGAGAAGATCAACATTCTATGTCTGATGGAGATAATCTTTAGGTACAACTTTGCTACTTGCTTTTCTATGCCACCACAAATGTCTTGCCCCTTTTCCTTTCTTCCTTCTAAGCCCTGTGTTCTTTTTCATGTTGTAGCCGGGCGTCAGAAGACAGAACTATCCCATTAAGTGTTATAGCCGAGCGCACTAAGCTTTCTATCAGTGATGTGGAATATCTTCTTATGAAGAGCCTCTCGGTAATTGCATTTCTTACATTCGATCTTTCATAAGATATTATTTGCAATATGCCAATATCATGTTAATTCATTGTTGGGATAGACAATGCATGAATGCCATTCATAAACATCTAGTTTTGTTGTGCATAAATTGTTTTTTAAGATTAGACATTAGAATGCTTCTAATGCTTCTGTCATTTTAATGTGGCAGCTGTATATGGATAGTGATTATTTGATAATTACTGCCTTCAATTCCTCCCCTTTGTGAACTTGTCTTTTTTTTTAATTGCTGATGGTTTGTTTTGTGATCTTTAGTTGTGAGTTATGGGTGTGCGTTGTCAGTTAAACTAGACATGTGATTCATATATTTGTGTTTGTTGATCACAGCAAACCTGTGTCTCTCCTTGTTACATGCTACTATTGCTTTTACCTTATACGGCTTCAGTGTTTGCACAATGTATCAACTAGTATTCCTAGTTGATGTTCTCATCTTTTTCTTCCATTACAGTTCTTTTCTACATCAGTTAGTACATTATAGTATATAATAATGCTGCCCCTGAAAGGCAGAATATATAGGTAGCCAAGATAGAATGCCACTGCTATCAGCTTCTTACAAAAGCTCCATGCTGATGTTTTCTATTTAGTTGCTAATGGAGCCTGGGTGCTGTATTTCCATGAGGCCATCAACTGCCATACAATTTAAAAGTAAATTGGAATATGAGAGAATTATTAATGATTCCCCCATTTTGCAGGTTCATCTTATAGAGGGGATAATTGATGAGGTGGACAGCACAGTTCACGTGTCATGGGTCCAGCCTAGAGTACTTGGAATTCCACAGGTGAAGGCGTTGCGCGAGCGGTTGGACGCGTGGGTTGGAAAAGTGCATACCACCCTGTTGTCCGTTGAGGCAGAGACGCCTGATCTTGTAGCTGCATAACTTATCCAACCTTCCTTTTGCTATATGGCCTTGGTCACCAAGGGTGCGGTGCGAAAAGAGAGATGATCTGGCTGTGGTGGCTGTAGTTTTCTGGGTGATGAAAACATGTTGCCTTGAACGTTTCCCTGGCGCCCTATTGATCAGGACCTGTAATTTCATTTCTCTTTAAATCCTCTGGACGTTGAGGCCTGGAGCTTGATGCATTGATCACGGGAAAAGCACAAGCGGATCAAAAGTTTCATACCAGTAGGGTGTCATTGTAGTTCTTTTCCCAGTGTGATTTAGATTGTTACTCAGCGGGTATTTTCATATTCTTTTCCTCATATATGATGGACATGGATGGAGGAAAATCTTACTGATTTTCGTTATGTTGAAAAGGTTATGTTCCCCTGAACACAAGCAAACCGTGAGCAATTCATTGTGCTTTTGGCATGTTCGGTGGAAAATCGCATAATCCACCATTCTTGGGAGCCACATTTAGAATTTAAATTGGGCTGGCATTTGAGCAAGCGGAATTAGGGGGTGTTTGGGAGAGCGACTAAACTTTAGTCCCTCTCCCAAACACCCCCTTAGTTCACTTTAGGCTCTTATCTTGACAACTAGTTCAAATTTTGTTCTTAAACTGCAATACCAGATATAACATCTTCCTTAACTTACAAAACCAACCAATGTACAGGAGGTCCCATGACAATATAGCGGCTGGTTTTGTCCGACGTGGCTAATTGATCGAAATCAACAACGCTGAATCAGCATGGACCCTACATGTTAGGGGCCCTTATCTCTCACTTCCTCCCCTCTATTCCCATTTCTATGGACTCCAAGGTAGGATGGTGGCTAGCAGGGAGAAGGACAGCGATTGACGGGAGGAGAGCTAAGCTCGAAAATTCCATCCCCAAACCCCCACTCTCTCTCTCTCTCTCTCTCTCTCTCTCTCCCCAACCTCTTGGATCGAATTTTCCTTTGTTTCCACCACAATGATGTGGATGGCACCTTCGTCCAAACACGCGGCAGCCGCCACATGACCAGTTTGGGGTAAAAGAGGTTCTGCGGCGGCGGTGGATTTCGACGGAGGCTTTGAACGCAGGGAGGGGGAGGGGCGCCGAGGAGGAAAGCTTGTCCTGCCCCTCGGTGAGCCTCCTACAACATCGACGAAGAGAGAGAGAGAGAGAGAGCACTAGTGCTAGGAGCATGCCCACGAAGGTGTTCGAGACAACCCTGCCATGATTGACAACGCCGATACCGATGAGGTCGCCAACGAGGAGGTACAACACGATGGCCATGGTGAGCGTGTTGATTGTGACGAAGCACTGCCCTTCGTCCTCCCGCCTATCCCCGACGCCGCCCACACACACACTACAGCCAACACGACAGCGAGCATGACAAGGAACGAGGCTGGTCCCCCCTGCTCCAACGAATGTTGCGGATACCAACATGATGGGCGAAGGCGATGATACTTCCTTGCATGCGCGAGCTCTCTCTGTTTGTCACCACAGGTGGCTAAGTGGTGGGGCAGCGGAAGGAGATAGAGGGACAGGAGCACACTGTCAGGACGTGTTAGTGGGAGAGGGGGAAGAGAAGGGTAGTTTTTTTTTGTCTGACATGTGAGTTCCACCATCGTATTTTATTCCTTTTTCCTGATTGTAAGTGCCATATCATCTAAAACCGACCTCAATACTATCCAAAGACCTCGTGCACTCCGATTTTGCAAGTTAAACATCTTAGGCCCTTCACAGTGCAGGGACGTGGCGAGTTACCTCATCGCGCCACGTCAGTGAATAGCTTACTTGGAGGAAAGAGATGGTGGGGCCCCATTGCTCTAGCTCACCCATTGCGTCCTACTGAAGAACACTCGGCCTCGTCAGAGAACGCGTCGGAGAGGGGGAGAGGTAGTAGACTGGATCAACGCTCCATGTTCCCCACCCCGCAGTTGTCACCGTTGAGCCCCTCCACGGCTCCACACCCCCCGATCTGCGAGAGTTGGGGAGGAGCAGTGAGCTTGAGCATCCGGCGCCCGAAGAGGTGAGAGGGGAGAGGATGGTGGTGTGACGTTGAGGAGGACAGGAGCCGGCAACAGAGGATAAGAGAGACCAATCCGTCGCCCGATCCGCCACCGAGCTCCATGTCCGGCGGCGCCACCCCGCACCGGGCTAGATCTAGGCGGCGCCGTCGAGCTGTAGGTCGGATATGCTCGAGCTTTGGTGGAGGCCGAGCTCCATGTCCGGTAGCGCCACCCCGCGCCGGGCGAGATTCGGGTAGCACCATCGAGCTCCAGGTAGGATCCGCTCGAGCTCCGGTGGAGGCCGAGCTCCTGCGCTGCTCTAATGGAAGAGGCCGCCGATGGCGGAGTTCGTTGCCAAGGTATGGGGAGTGGGGAAAGGCCGGCAACAGCAGAGTTCGTCGCCGAGGTGGGAAGAGGCGGGAGGCGGCGGTGTCGCTGGTGAACTCGCCGAGTGGGTGGGGAAAGTGGAGAGGGTTGTGGACCTAGTGGTGGTGGGTACCTGGGTGGGGTTGTGATTTTTATTATTTTCTCCACTGTAAGGTGTACACTGTAAAATTTTTACTTCTTTGTAAATTGAGAAAAAAACATGAGGGTTGAAATCAAAAGTAGTAGGGGCTGAAACAAAAAATTGAAGTCACCCATGAGACCATTTGTACTGTGGGGAACCAAAATTTGGACATGGTACCTATAGCCTATATGGCATTTTTAGGTTCCTCAAATGGGTACTACCAGGGTTTGCAGAACCACCGGTAACCGTGGTAACCGCGCTTACCGCGGGGGTACGGTAAAAAGAAAACCGCGGTAACCTCCATAAATATTTTTTTTAAAAAAATAATTTTGATAAATTTTACACGGTTTCGGTTTCGTACGGTTTGCAACGGTTACCGTGCTTACCACCGAGGCACGGTAACCCAGCCCTGGCGGTTTGGGAAACCATTATTGCTACTGCCCTTATATTGCGGTTTAGTACGTGATCTAAACTCAGACGTTAAGTGAACTTATTCCTCCTCTCTGGCTCTGCCCAACACCATGCTCTAGAATCTTGCAATGCGATTCCCTTCACGATGGTAACATACGTAGCTCAACATGAGAAATATTTGTCAAATTGGTGTGTGTTCATTACTTGTAACATGTAAATATAACAATACATTAGAAAGATTGAGCCAACTGCAGTTTAAGTCGCTTTATATTGTTCAAATGGTCAAACCAGCATCCAGCAAAGGCGGTAGGGTCTTAGGGAGATCTTTGGCTAAATCAGACATGAACACGTTCATTGAACTATTGAAGTAGCAATAAGATTAAATCATTTACATTTACCTTGAAGAAATATAATTCTTTTCAGCAATGCGTTCATGCAGTCAGTATTAAAGAACGTTCTACTATCACTTGCCTAATGATGGTGAAATAGTAGAGCAAACTACTCAAAAGAAAAGAAAGAAAGAAACAGTGGAGCAAAGATACATCTTACAAGGCTATGAAGACTAGGCAGCAATTGTTCCAATGTAAACTCGTGATTTTCTGATAAATACATCCATTTCTGCAGAACTATTACCCGGAATCCCTTACTGCTGAAAGACTGCAAATTGATGATCCAAAATACCATTGCACAGCTCAGATTCGTGTGAGCTGTTCATAGTCCATAGTCCCATCACGATTTCTGCAACAGGAAAAGGACACTATCCTGATTGCTCCAGTTCATAGTCCCATTTACTGATCCACTATAGCTTCACATATTTGTCAACATAGCCCTGAATAAAAGAAACAGATTGGCTCAGGGGATTGGCTCAGGGGATCCTTCAACTGTAGAGTTATATGCATATACTAAAAAAAATCATACACCAGAATCAGAATGTTTCAATCTTGAAAGTACTTGTGCTTTCAAATTTATTCAATAGCTAAATAAACCTGGTTTATTCAATTAATAGTGTATATTACAACATGACACTGAAACTCACAAACCAATTACTAAGTGGCTGGAAGACTCCTTGCACAAAGATACCAGGACATCTCCAATCAAAACACAACATCAAAGAACTGAATAGCACAAAGTTGACTAGAACACACAACTTTTGTTCCCTACTATCACGCAATTGTTTTTTCTCCAAAATTTGTGTTTACTGTTTAGATACTTAACATATCACGCATAAAAGAATCAGTTACTAAACACAATCCATTATAGAGAACTACAACATATGGTCAGAAGAGTATTTGCAGAATATCAAACTAAGTAATCAATATTGCTACAGAAGAATCGTGGACATACCATTACAAGTTTGGTCACTTTCTTTTGAGAGGACTGGACATACTGCTTGATCTTGGCTGGCGTTTTTGGAATATGATTGTTAGGGACAGAACTAGAAACCTTATCAACTGTTTTCTTGACAATGGTTTTGAAAGCCTCTCTACTTATGTTTCCCTGCCTCCATGATGGCTTAAGAACTTCTTTAACAAAATCTGCAATAGCAACCTTAAATAGCTTCATTGATCTGGAATCCTTAGTCCTCTTATTTTTATCCACCGATTCATCATTGTCAATATCACCGGGCATATCTGAGCTCCAGTCTTTTGCACCCAAGGGCTCAGGACTTAAATTATCCACAACACCTGCTTCAGTATCTGCTGCCACCTCTCCAAATTCTTCAACTTCCGATTCAGCAACAAGCCCCAGGCCATGCATATTTTTACTCTCCACTTCTATGTTCACAATTTTAGATGCATTATGATTGCTAGCACTCAGATTTGCCTCTCGACCAAGATCCATTTTGTTGATTGAACTGCTTGAGGGTTCAATACTGTCGAGCAGTGGATCATAGGGAGCACTAGAAGTGAATTCACGATGAGGCTGCTTTTGCCGACTGGAAACAACTTCCGCAGAATTCTCACGCACATGAGTTCCAGATCCAGGAACCGACAGACCAAAAGGTGACAGTGCATTCGCGTGTTCTGCTGCTTTTGTTGAAGCAGACCCAACTGGATTTGGGATAACATCACAGCCAATATTTAGAGTCGGATCTGTTTGTTCAAAGGTAGACGCAAAAGGGTTGTAGTGGGGCTTGATAGATGATTTAGGCAGATCAGTATCAGATATAGCACCAAATTCAGTACTTCCTGGTAGATTTGGTGTGAATCTTTGGAAAGAGGACTGAACCATGGCAGCAGGCTGCTGATGAGGAGGGACAACTGGCTGGAGAGTATGAGGATGGAAATCCAATGGCCTAGGATGAGGCAGATCTGGTGCAGGATAGGTTTGCATCTGACTCTGCAGAAACTCATTAGCTGGTGCCATAACATTAGGCTGGAAGTGCATCTGAGGAAATTCTGGAGTCGAAAGTAACTGTTGCCCTGGGAGTGGGGTTATATTTGAGGATGGTATATGAGCTGGTCTCAAACCAGATGGCATCTGTCCAGGAGGACATAAATTCTGAGAATGAGGTTGGAGCACATCACACATCATATTCTTCTCCGTAGCATGTACTGTTGCAAACGAGATTCCTGGAGGTTGACTCGAAAGACTTTGATGAGCACCCAGAGATGATTTATCCATGTCTGATTGAGGTATTGATGCACCGCCTGACCTTTGCATCTTATGAGGATCAGAACCATTTGCAGAAGAAGCAACTGATTGAGAAGGTCCACAAGTTAAAACTGCACCATGACCATGTGGTCCAAAGGAACCAACAGATGCATCATTCGTTTTCTCATTACAATCTATATCATCTGGAGAACCATTAAACTTCTTTGTTCCCATCAGGCCATCTTGCTCAGATATTCTATCTCCTGAAATGTGCCCTCCAGCAGGATGAATATCAAAGGGAGTGGCAACTTTTACAGGGGAATCATGTTTGTCGTTGTAGAATCCATCCTTGCTTATACCAAGCTTGACGCCAGGTTGTGCCCTGAAAGTCTGACCCACTCCATCTGGTGATTTGCTCTCGAGTAGATTAGCCCGCTTAGCAAGTGGAGAATTGCTTTGCCTTCCAGATGATAAACTGAAAGAAATTTAAGGTTCTTAGACTCCCATAGGGGGTCACTTGTGCAAACTGGATGACATATAAAAATCTAAAACAAATAGAGTTCCAATTTGTGGAGATAAATTGATGCACCAATTTAAGTTGAAGGCAAGGTACAAGGTTTGGTACCTTTGGGACAGAGGGCTACAGCTCCTCCTGCCCTGAGGTGACTGGCCACGGCTTCGTTTCCATTGGCTCCTGCCATGTCTTCTAGTCTGTTGCCCTCTATCAGAATCATTGCCACTTAAATCTTCTTTGACTGGATGTCCAAGTTCATCTGAATCATGTTTCACTGGATTGCTCTTACTCATGAGTTGATGCTCTCGATCCTCCAAACTTCTCTCAGTGCAAGGAGCAGCTTCAGTAAGGAGTTGATGGCCAATATCAGGATTTGTACCAATTGAATGAACAGGCTTATTATTTTCAGTCAATGGCACAAGGTTGCTGACAGCACCAGCACCATCCTCATCTTCACTGTCATCTGAGGCATAGCCTTGAATTAGTTGGAATGTGCTCCTACCTTCATCAGTTACATTTGTAGTTTTAGCCTTACCACCACTGTCCTTGCCAAGGTTAGAAACATCACACGCAGGCTTTCGCGTGTTAACATTTCCAGTACATTCAGCAGTTGCAAATGAAGAATTGATTGGACTGACATGTTCCCTTGATGGAGAGTCCTCGTCAGCTGAAATTTAACTTGATAAAGTAAATATCTAGCAGTGGATTAACACAGGAGTTAAGGTATCATATCAATTGAGAAGTAAAGTGTTTGGTGCTTTAGCTACAAAAGGGAAAATAAATATTAATAGTTTATCATCATATAAACTGTCCTGCAGATGGAGATTCAACAATATTTCTGATGACAGGAGGATTATACCAGTCTTTTTGCAAGAAACAGTGGTGATCATTATATCAGGTAGGAATAAGATGGGAAGCATGTCCAATAAATGCACAAAGTAAGACAAAGTTTGACTACAAATACAGAGTGGAGCAGCATGCAGGACTAATTTTTAGAATTGTGACAAATTAACAGTGTACAGTTGAGAGGCAGAAGACGGGTAGGTTCGCTTACCATCCATATCCATATCCGAGTCATCAGAGACAATTAGCTGATTCGTCACCTTCTCAGTTTTGACATCATGACCAACATCTGTGGCAGTGGCACCTTCTTTTCTTTCTGGCTCTGAATTCCATGACTGCCCAGTTGTGGGGGCAGCGGTTGGTGAAGAGGGCACAGGAGGTGGAGAACACGGTGGTGGTGGTGGGGGAGGTGGAGGCGGGGGGCTAGATGGTGGCAGCGCATTCTCTGGAGCAAAGCTTGGTGGCCGTGGCGGCGGTGGAGGGAGAGACCCTGGCATGGGATACTGAGGATGGGCCTGATACATAGCTTGTGGAGGCGGCGGCTGCGATGGCGGCCCTGGCATTGGCATCTGGGCGTAACCCCTCTGCTGAGGTAGCATTGGCATCTGATGCATCTGGGCAAAAGGGTAGGCCTGGTTCTGAACCAGTGGCATCCCGTGCTGGTACGGTCCAGGCGGCGGCGCCGCCATTGCTGGCGGCTGCGGATACTGTGCCATTCGCGGCGGCGGCGGTGGTAGTGGTTGCTGAGGGAAGCCACCCGTTACCCCAGCTTGCTGCGGCGGCGGCGGTGGCGCAGCATGCCGATACTGCGGATTGAAGTTCCCCCCCTGACCGTACATCCCAAGCTCGGAATCGAAACCCTCGGGCAAAATCTCCTGCAAAATCGCTGCCAATCATAAGCACCCGCTAGTCCGCTACTATATGCTGCACAAAAATCACACTAACCGAATAATATATGAATAAAAACTCACACCACCAACAACGCGATTAACCAACCAATACCCCCCCCCCCCCCCCCCCTAACCAAAACCCTAGATCAAATCGAACAAGGATCGAAACACCCGTAGAAACCGCGCTACATAAATGGGAGCCACCACTCAACAGGAGGATCGAGGCTCCGAGAAATAGATATACCTCTCCGCGAGTTCGAAGGCGGCCTTCCACCGCGGATTCCTTCCGGCTGGAGCAGAATCCCCCCAGGGGGCTCGCGAGGGGCTTGTTAGGCGGCTCTCCTCCGGTGACCCCGCGCGACGCCGCGGGGATCGAGCGGCGGCGGCGGCTGCACGAGGGGATTCGAGGCGGGCGGCTTTGGATTACGAGACCTTCTCTGGCTGCGCCATTGTTGGGTGCGGAGGTGAAGGGGAGAGAGAGGGGGAGGAGAGAGAGCCGCGCGTGCGTGCGTGCGCTTGCTTGTGCGAAGCACTGGAGCGAACAAACGGGGAGGTGGAATCTGCGTGGGAGGAGAGATCTGGGCCGTTGGAGAAGGGAATGCACGGTCCAGATTTTTCTCTGGCTGGCTACGAAAGTACGAAGGGAGGAATAAAGGTAGAGAGATAAAAATACAGTACTACTGGTACTGTACTGCGTTTTTTTTTCTTTCGAAGTTCAAAAAGATAATCTTTTCTTTCAGGAGAAAAATATGATAGTCTTATCCTTCGTTGCGAGAAAATGTGTTCTTCCCTACCTCGATTAATTTATGAATCGATGGTAATCACATTCACATATTGTTCTCACCATCGAAAAAAAAAAACAGCATACAACATACTAGGATGAAAACAAAGCTGATACAAACAGATGATACTCCTAATGTATTTGTTTTCGTTTTTTTTCGGTCGGACAAAAAAATAAATTTGAATAGCTCGAATACAAAAAATAAATATTAATTACCTCAAATACAAATAAGAACCGAATATGCTAAGGCACAAATATAGAAACAAATATTTTTCAGAGCACGAAAACCGTCTTAACTTTTAATAGAAATAAGTATCATCACATATAATTAGCTTGTTTTATATTAAGGCTTTATTCGGGAGGAGGGGTTCCTCCTTCCCAGCACACAAAACGATGTTCGCATTAACGCGTGATTAATTAAGTATTAACTATTTTTTTCAAAAATGGATTAATATGATTTTTTAAGTAACTCTCGTATAGAAACTTTTTACAAAAGACGCACCGTTTAGTAGTTTGAAAAGCGTGCGTGCAGAAAACGAGGGTGAGGAGTTGGGAACTCCCGCCTAAGTCTGATCATAAACTAAACAATGCTAATTAAGTTTAACATGTACAACAGCGTTGGTATAAACACATGTTTAACTAATATTATAATATATAAACTATAGTATAATTTATAAAAACATTTGAAAGTTTAAATAATATTATTGGTGCAGGATAGTGTCATGAGATGGGCTACTATTAAAATAGAAAATATAAAGAGGTAGGTTGAAAGTCTAGAATTAAAGAGAAATAAGGTATGTTTCACCTTATATCGTATTTGTATCTGGATTATCTGAGAATTATCCGCTCCGAACAATGTTCATAATCATTTTTCTCTAGCCGTTTTCATCCCTACTGCAAATCCATAATCGACGTGGATTTTATAGAGGATGATGTGGAGAAGAACACCGCGGCGAAGTGACAACAGAGCAAGTTGCAGGCCCAATGAATAGGCCCGTCCTACGCGATGCGTATTACGGCCCATCAAAGGCAGTGAACGCGACGCTAAGTCCGAGTTCACTTGAATCTGAATCCCTGAATCCAAAAAAAATAAACAGGAGATCATTTTCAGTGTCGAAGGGCTAAAATTAGATCGCCAGCCAGGACCTGGAAGTGCACAGGTAAGGAGTAACTCAGGATAAAACCTGCTTCAAGCCTTCAACACAATACAGAATACAGAATATACAGGCAATTTGAGTACAAAAGATAATTTTCCTTCATCACAAAACGAAAAGCAAAAACAAATATACTGCATGGAAAAGGGTAACCACCCTGTATTATCAATGAAACAGCATATTGTATACGGAGTATTCTGTTCGAGTATGTTTCAGGATTCTTTGATAATTGATACCCTACCACAGGTCTAACAAATGAATTACGGTATACCACTAAACAAAGAATTTTAAAGTGACATTAAGTCTTCTCTGAGATTTTTCATGCCGACAGCATTACAGGATTCTAGCATGACGAACAAACATCCTTTGGCCAAATGATTCTTCTTTAGCATCCCATAATATGATACAGGGAAGCCGTCTTGAGGTTGAGAGTAAGATATCGACGCCAAATTTCCTACCAGGCTTAAGATGACGCTTGCTTCTGAGTTGAGCTACTTTCGAGCCCTTGCTGCATCTCCAGCAATTTCTGCTGCTCCTCATCATTCTCCTCTTTTGGCTCAGCCTTGGGGGCCTTTGATTTTGTGGTGGATTGCTGGTAGAGAACACCACCGGACATGCAGATCAAGAGCCCAATTGTTCCCACAAAGGAGGCATGCTTGTCCCAGATAAGGAGATTAATCACAACAGTCAGGAGCTTGTTCACTATACCGAGCACGGTAAATCCAGTTGCCGAGATAGCCCGTCTGCAGGAGAACCCGAAGAAGGATATAGATAGCCCGAACAAGCAAGACAGAGCAACAGGAAGAATGACATCAGATGAAAGCCAGTTTGTCACTTTAGCGCTGTCGCCCTTCATCTGATTAAGCTCTCCCATTAGAAGCATCTCAAGAGGGAAGAGCATCAAAGCCTCCAGATTGTTGTAAAGCACAAGGCCCCATGTGTTCAGGCCAATGGTCATGACAACGTGCTTGATGTAGACAAAGTCAATGGACATGCTTGCAAGATATGCCACTGCCCAGGTGTAAGCAGTCACAGTGAACTGGTTGTCTGTGAAAACATAGATCACACTTCCACCAAGTATAGTTGAAAGTGAAAGCCATGTCTTGAGTGATGGCCATGGTTGGTGAAGATAAAGGGTCTCTCCAATGGCCACAAAAATTGGCACAGCTGAGCGAAACACGATGAAAGTGTCCACATTGGCATGGAGTAGAAGTTCACTGTTTGTGAAGATGGAGATGTAGAACATCACCGCAGCAGGCAAGAACTTCCACATGGTCCTCAAATTAAGGCCATCATGCTCAATAAGCTTTAGTTGTCCACATAAGAGAACTCCAACAACACTAGTGAAGTACTGTAAAGCTGTCAATGCTCCAGGGTATGGAAATTTCATGACTGCCCATTTGTTGATAATGGAGAGCAGGGATGCTGACAGGCAATAACCAGCAGCCACACCATAGACTGAAGCTTGTTGCAGAAGAATGTTCAACGTGTTACTCCATGCTCCAGTTTTCTGGACAGCACTTGAATCATCAGCTGATGCAGCTTCTTTTGAGGGCTCTGATAGATTAGACATCTGGCAATGTAAAGAAAAAAATTCAATAAAAAGTTACCTCACAAAAACCATACTGAAGCTGCCAAAAAACAAATGGAACAAACCAAAATACTTAGAAACTTTAATCGATCTTGGTGTTTGTAACATGGTGAAATATTTGGCATTGCTGGAACCTATTTGATCTTTAGCCCTTATCTTGCTCTTAGAGTTAATAGCAATGTGACAATATACCATGGTACTGGACAAAGCAGAGGAACACTTAAAAAATGTTTACTAACAATAATTATCTAAATTCTTGATAGACCCCATGCACCTGATTCCACCCATGGATTTTCACATCCCAATCAAAGCTTCATACTACACCATACTCATCATTTTAGCTCCACTCACACAGTTATATAGACTTGGCTTATTAAAAAGATCTCTACTTTGGACTAGAAATAGTACAAAACTTGTTAGCAGAAAGCCAAAATGTACATCAACATAATAGTGCTCTGAACACCAGCTAAATATAGCTGTAGACATATCCAATACTGAGTGATCAAACTCTCTAGATTAGCTAGAATCAAGTATGCAAGAAGAAAAAAAAAGCACTTTCAATTCATACATATTGCAAAAAATAAATAAGTTATATGGCCTGATCCACAATATGTGAGATGTAAGATGCTAATTTACCACACAGAACAAAGTGTGCTCGTCAAATGATGTTCATTCTAATATGAGTTTACAACACTGAGAAGATACAGAAAAAGAAATCATGGAACTCTAGTCACATGTCATACCATCCCTCTTTAAGCTATATTTAGCAAAAAAGATGTCCCTATTTCAACTTTACAGACACACAAGAAAAGCATGATTCATAAAAATAACTCCCTCAACATTGATCTCTAAGCTTCCATATGTTTTTCCACGGTATATTAACAAAAAACTCAGTACAAGCATTGAAAGGACTCAAGAAGGTCAAGGATTAAATTAAACAGCAGGCAGATGATAAGCACAAAGATAAAGTTTTCAGACAAAATCACAGAACTGAACAGCACGAACAGAAATACTTCAAGAAAGGAGTAAGAACACATCAAACTGATGACAACCAAAGAAAGATCACAACTGAGGAATCCAAGGCAAGATAAAGAAATACCTTGAAACGGCTAGCCCGAGAATTCGCCATGGGATCAAATAATCCAAATTGAACAACAAATGTTCTAGTTACAAAAGCATATGTATCCTTTTAAGCAAGCCAAGGCCGCCAAAGGTGACAAGGGAAGAAAGGACGACTAGTATGCAACTACCACATCGCCCAATCAACTAAATAGCTCATGTGGAATACGTAATGAGCTTAACCAGGACAACCATGTTATACTACACATTGAAGTCAAACAAAGGTAGGGGCACGTCACAAGCACAACCGGGTTGTAAGCATCAGAGGATTGGAAAAGAAAATATCAACACATGTCACACCACCTAATTCGCAGTTTGTCTAAGTCAAGGTGGACAAGGTCCTAATAATGCCATTGCAATCTGCCAGTTGCCCACAAGAAAACAAAGCACAACACATACCACAGGAAGCTTTCCTCGCAACTGTGAAGGGATGATAGATTCCTCTCAACAACCACGTCGTGACAGCTCCAAGACGCAATAATAAAACGCAGCTGCAAGCACACGAAGCGCTCACAAGAGCAAAGCTCGCTGCTGCTGCTGCTGCTGCTGCTGAGGCCTCCCAGGACAGCGCAGCCAACTGCTGAATCACATAAAGAACTGAAAATTAGTTCGTCGCCGCCGACGGATGCGTCATGAAATACATGCTGCCCATTAAATAAAGAGCGAGAATAAGCAGAGCAAGGAGTATCGATTTGTTAGGTAGGAGCAACCCCATCACCATGAATAGGAAAACTTCGATTTAAATAGAGGTTTCGTGCACAACCAGAACTCAAGAAATAATTGATCCCCCACCAATCTAAGTACACCAATAAACTCCATGTAACTATCAATCCATCAATCCCTCCATGGACCACCCAAGATCGCATTCCATGCCTACCAGCCCCTGCCCAGAAGGAGAAACGGCAAGCAGATCGAGTCCTCACCTTTCAAACGAACACCGGCGCCGCAAGAACAGCGGTGGGGGATTCTGCGGCCACGGAGCGAAGAAGAAACACGAGGATAGCCGCCGATTTTGTTGCGAGGTTGGGGAGAAGAGGGGAAGAAAAAGAAAAAGAAAAGAAAAACAAGTCAATGGAAACCACGAGGGTGACCGTAGACCGGCCGACCTCGTCGGGAGCGCAGGCGCGGATCTAGATGCTGGAGAGTCAACGCGGGGAGAGCCCGCGGCGCACGCGATCTGGGGGATTGAGGAGGAGGAGGAGGAGGAGGGAGGGAGGGGATCGCGCACCGGCGCACGCGAGAGAGATTACGCTGCGGATCGAAATATTTGGAAATGGCGCCTTGCTATCTCATCAACCCTCGCGAGCGGGCGATCGGCCGCCATTCGGGACGCGCCGCCGCGGGTCGCGGGTCGCGACGCGAGATGCCGAGATGCGGATGCGATGGGAAGAGGAGAGGAAAACCCGTGGACCCATATCCACCGGATTATCACGCGGGCCGCACGTTCCCGGGGGGCTCGCAGAAGATGGGCCGCGGGATGCCCAAAGCCGAAGCAGGCCGCAGCGTCAGCCCATGTAGGCCGAGTGAAAACGCATCGGCTCGTGTTACGTTGTGGGTGGGCTCGTGGGATCGTGGCGGCGTGACAGGCCTGCGCGGGCTTCCCCGACCCAGCACGCGCGGTCCCACTACTGCGGCGGGGGCTGCAGAGCCAGCACGCGCGGGCGGACGACGACGACGACCGGGCCGGCAGCCGCCGCGCCGTCGCGGCAGCTCATATCGCAGGCGGCGCTGCAGGGTGTGATTTGACGACGCGCGGACGGCGGACTTGTTGGTGCGAGATGCGATTCATCACCCTTGGTGGCAGTAGTTTGGTGGGGATAAAATTAAATTTTCTTGCGGTGCTTCGATCTGCATCTGAAAACTCTTTGCTTGCAGACTTGCACGCGCGCGCTGGCCGGCAGCCGGCAGCGGACTGTGGGCTAGCTAGAGTGTAGGATGCCAACCCCCTCCAAAGATGGGCCTTCTTAACTCTCTCTGGGCTAGCTAGCACTGCTCTCCGTGCTAACTGGCCTCATCAGGGAGTTTAACTAATAGTAGTATTTAATTAGAGCGTAGTACTTCTGTACTGGAGTACGTGGATAGTGTGTGCTAGTAGCTTGCATGTGCTCAATTAGGGCTGGGGAAGTTGGGAGATGAGGATATAGACACACACAGGTCAACTGATGGATCAAATTAGTTTTATTCACCACGCAAAAAAAAAAGTTTTATTCAGCTCAGTTTAAGAATACTTGCATGTATATATATCACAAACACATGCAATCTCAGGGATACACATGAATTTTCTTCTTCTTCTTCTTCTTCTTTTTCTTCTTCTTCTTTGTATGTGGCAAGGGTTAAGGACAAATCACTACTGGGGTAACCGTTTTTACTCCCGGTTGGGAACTAGGAGTAAAGATTCCCATCTTTAATCCCGGGTGAAATAACCGGAGTAAAGTTGAATCTCCTCTTTTCTTTTTTTTCATTGTTTCTTTGCTACTCCCTCCGTTTCATATTATAAGACTTTCTAGCATTGCCCACATTCATATATATGTTAATGAATCTATGCATATATATATATATATGTCTAAATTCATTAACAACAATATAAATATAGGCAATGCTAAAAAGTCTTATAATATGTTAATCCCTGTATTTTCTCCTAAATCAAGTGCCATACATATTCTCAAATCAAACCCTAAATCCCCAAATCAAAGTATCATCCCAAATCATTCACATTACAAATCCTAAGTTACTTATACACACAAATCAAATACATCACAAATCCTAAAAAAATTATACACAAATCAAATACATCTCAGATCCATGCAATAAATCATAAGTTTAAAAAAACAAATTATACATCTCAGGAAATCACAAATTATATATAAAAAAAAACGGACGCTGCCACCTACCACGGCCACTGTCACCGCGCGCGGCCCCGCCTACTGCCGCTCGCCACGCTCGTGCGCGGCCCCGCCTGCCGTCGCTCTCCACACCCGTGCGCGCCCCCGCCGGGCGTGGCCCCGCTGGCCACCGCCGACCGCTGGATGGGAGGGGAGGAGGGGGAGGAGAGGGGAGGAGGGGGGAGGAGAAGAAAGGGGATCTGAGGGGTTAGGAGGAGAGGGGATGTGATCGATCCAATCTTATCTAAATATCTCAGTGAGGAGGAAAGTTTCGTCTGGGACTTAACCGATCAGAGATGGGAGAGAAATATTTACTCCCGTGATGATTGATTTCTAAATGGTCTTTACTTAGTACCAACCGGGACTGGTAATCTTTAGTCCCGGTTGGTAGTATCAACCGGACTAAAGATCCTTGGCCCCCTGACAGGCCTCTGACAGGGGATGAACTGGGACTAAATATGATCTTTATAGTCCCGGTTGGTAGTATCAACCGGGACTAAAAACAATCTTTAGTCCTGATTCTTATTAGAACCGGGACTATTATGGAAATCAGCCGACCCAGCAAGGATCATTTTTCCAGTAGTGAATGGAGAAATTATCTCCAAACTCCAACGGCAAACATCTATTGGGTCTATTTAGTTTGACTGGTTTATTTATAGGAGAGAAGTCAGAGAACTGTCAGGATGCTAGCTAGCTTGATTTCTGCTCCGATCCGTGCAAGGAAAAGGAAATCGACGACACATACTCGTTTTGTGCCAGCACTCGATCACATCTCATCTCCATTCAGCAATTTTGTTTGATACTCCGTACGTACATTAGCTCCAGCATAATGATGAGCTTATTCAGAACATCCAATGTACATGGGGCTCTCATGACCCCAAACTCATCGATCACATGATTCCTGGCTATTCGGTCGACGTTGTTCGTCAGTCGATAAAATGTACGTGTGGTTCCAAAATTCGAGCAGTACGTGGTGCCCTTCTGCGCCCAGATTGTCGTGAGATGTGACGCTTTGCCGTTGGCTTTGTCCCACGCACACATATACGCACGCACCTGATGATTTCTCAGTTGAACGGTTGCATGCTAAGCCAATCTAGCAAATGCATAACTCCAGAATTAACCCTGCTGATGCCTTAGTTTTCCATGTGGGAGCAGCTGCTGGCTGGCCGAGCTAGTGTGAATGTGATCAGTGGGCCTGATAAAAAAAGAAGAGGGCACTCATAGATCTCGCAATGAAAAGAGAGGGAAATTTCTGGGAGATGTAAGCGTCTAACTGACAAGGACATACACATTGATCAGGTGCCAATGCTAATCTGGGACAAGCACTGCCCCTGTGCGACCCTACGAGGATTGGACTGTCCTTAGTTCGTATTTGCAGAGATCGAATAATTATTGTGGTCCTGATCGATCGATGATGCCGCTAGCTTTGCTCGATGCGCGCGCACACATCTGCTCATCAACTCGTTTGATCGGCCAGCAGAGAACTGATCGATCAATCAGTACTACCACGTAGTACGTAGTAGGAAAGTAGCTAGGAGAAGTAGAAAATTGTGAGCAAGTTAGAAAAGTAAAAAAAGAAAAACTTGCAGGGGCTGCAGGGGGACCTGTGTACTTTCGACCCGATGTGTGATGCATCATAGCATTATTAAGGCCAGCACGTACCAGTAGTGGGTGACGACTGATTTATACACACATCTGCTACACGCATTTGCATCGGTTAATTGTGGGCCTCTTGCAAGTTGCATATTTGCAGCCGGTCGGCAAGGCTGCAGGCCTGCAGTTATTTTCTGTGATCCTTTGGTTTTTCCTCGTAAATTATATATACCAGCTTTAGTTAAATCTCTTAATTACTTGCTCACTGACATACAGGGCATGGTGGTCCTCGTGTTAGTGCATGTAATGAGAGCAAGTGAAGAAATTCTTCTTTTAAAAAAATCACACTCTAGTACAGAACTACTTATCTGTAACGGCCTTTCCCGTGCATGGGGCTTATAGACCGTCACAGTGTCGTCATCTCTAGCAGGTTAAAATAAACACCGACAAAAATATACTTGTAAAAAAGACCCGTGCATTTATTTTAAGCCCATCACCGATAAGACCTATCGGTGATAGGCTTTAGTTTATTATCTTTGTAATCTCAATCAGGCTCACATGCATATATATATATATATATATATATATATATATATATATATATATATATATATATATATATATATATATATATATATATATATATGTGTGTGTGTGTGTGCGTGTGTGTGTGTGTGTGTGTGTGTGTGTGGGAGGGAATATTATATGACTGACCCCCCTCGCACGTGCGCGTACACACACACATATATTAATATTATATATTTCCTGCATGCCACAGTTCTTTCAATGTTCAGGAATACTATTTGCAAATTTTAAACATGTTATATAACACAGGGGTTCAAATATGTACTTATTGTGTCCAATATATTTTACTAGTAAACAAAAAAATAGCTATTTTATGGGCATAAAGATCCAACAAAACACCATAATTAATCTACGAAATTTCCCTATCATTTTTATGCGCATATAAGCTAATTTTGTTCCTAATCTTATTGGAGTCCAACAAGAACATTGTTAGGAGCGTGTGCATCTTTGATCTATATGTAATTAATATTAAAAGAGTCCTAAGTTCTTAAGTTTGTCTCTGGTATGATCATATACACACACACACACACACACACACACACACACACACACACATATATATATATATATATATATATATATATATATATATATATATATATATATATATATATATATATATATATATATATATATATATATATCGACCCTACGATTTTTTGTTTTACCAAAATTTGATAAGTTAACAAATCAAACATTTTTTGCCATTATCACTCTACCAAAATTTAGTGTTTTCAGAAGTTCCTTCTTTTTTTTTACCTTAAATAGTAGGAGAGGCTCCTACTGTGTGGTAAATATATTAATATATGAACAGGAGTTACAGGAAAATTACAAAATATATATATACAAAAGAGGAAAATTTTAAAAAATGTTGTCAATCCATGATTGATATCTAGGTCTATCCTCCTCCTTCACTCTATGCACAAGAAGAGCAAAATCCTCCTTGAAATCAGCTTTCCAAGTATTGAAAGATGGTTGGACATTGTCAAAAATGAGAGCATTTCTTTTCAACCAACATCTCATAACCAAATTCTAGAAAGGTGGCAAACCAAGCACATCCAACATTGCCAAAAAAAAAATGGTAATGCCAAAGTGTGCCAATTTTTTGGGGGATATTAATGCCAAATTTTGGGAACAAACAGAACAAGCCCATAAACTATGAAAAGTTATTTTATTAAAGAAACAATGCAGTTCATGTTCTCTACTTTGATTAAAGAAACAATAAAACATGCAGGACGATGGAGGCAGTTGTAAATAAATGAAATGTTGGTTTTACATAACAGATTTTATTAGCTGTATGTAAAATACACTGGGCGTGCGGTGTTGAAAGACATTAGTTTCACTGGAACTGAAGGACTGATCAATTACTAAAGTAGTAAATACATTTTAACCCCCACAAGGACGGCATCACTACAGTTCCAGGTGTAAAGTTTGGGGACAGAGAACCTATATATCTGCGGAATAATGGTAAGCTTTTGGTCGACATCCCATGCGAGCAAGTGGCAATTAGCATATCCATTTTGTTTTTTAAAAAAAGACTACGGGAATTAATGACATGCCTACATACAATAGCCACATATATATGCAACTTAATTATATTCGTATACATTCGGGAGGACATATATACAACAAGTACTCTATCTTTGAGGATGTATAATAGTTAATTAGGGGAAACAAAATTTCTAGGGCTGCAACAAAGACAAGAAAAAACATGTGTAGAACGAAAAAGTGCAGTTGGTTCAAACTAAAAATCATACTCCCTCCGTCTAAAAAAAAGGCAAACTCTGGGTTTCTATGTCCAACTTTGACTGTCCGTCTTATATGAATTTTTTTATAATTTGTATTTTCATTGTTGTTAGATGATAAAACATAATTAATACTTTGTGCGTGACTTGTCTTTTTAATTTTTTTTTATAATTTTTTTAAATAAGATGAACGGTTAAACGTTAGGCACGGAAACTAGGATTTGTTTTTTTTTTAAGGAACGGAGGGAGCAGGGCTGGCCGGGTCATACGTACGTAGTATGTCTCTAATCCCATCATTCACAGGTGGCTCTGTTTTTTGCCCCCTATTTTTTTGGGGGTGAGATCAGATCCTAGTGCTCCCTTCAAGTAGTACAACTGCATCTTTCTGGTACACGTATTAATGCTGTCAAATCCAATAACAAAAAAGATAACATCACCTGATCAGGTTGTCCCAGCAGGGACCAGATATATAGGAGTATGAAACTTTCCCCACAGTCATGTCCTACTTGTGACTCTTTCCGTGCGTCCGCATCTCCACTGAGATCTCCATCTTGTTATTAATCCCATTTTAGACTTGCCAAATCTGACGGAAACCAGTAATTTATTTACCATCGTCGAAGTCTCATATGGGATCTGATTAAGTCCTTCCTTCATTTATTTGTTTTTGCGAGGACGAAATTAAATTAAGGATCACGATCTTCGTCTTCATCTGTCCCATCATACATATATATATTATTATATATATATACACACTTCATTTTTTCCCAGCTGGATATATGTGTGTATATATATATATATGCTAAAGTTATACTCTCCGCCTCAAAATATAATCACTTACTCCCTCCGTACTCGTAAAAGAAATCATTTATGACAATGTTTAAGTCAAACATTGGAAATATAAATCATGAATAACTCTCGAGTTGTTGAGTTTAAAAATGTAAAAATTATATGAATAGATTTGTCTTGAAAAATATTTTCATAAAGGTATACATATATCACTTTTCAATAAATATTTTTATAGAAACAAGAAGTCAAAGTTATGTTTTAAAGACCGTGTCGCTGTCCAAAACGACTTCCTTTACGAGTATGGATGGAGTATATCTTTTCTACTCTATAAGAGATTAAGATGAAGGGAATTAATTAAATACTAGAAATGTGGTAATTCAGCTACTTAATTTGTAGTTGCATTGTAGCCAGCACAAATAGTGTCGCACACAACAGTTTTAACCTACCGAACAACCTCAGCACCTCACATTAAATTATGGGTGTTTAGGGATTCGCAGGAGAGCAATCGAGAGCAAAATTTGGTGAAAGTTAGTAAATAACTAGCCTAGAGCCCGTGCGTTGCAACGGAAAACAAATTGAATTTCTACCTTATTGAATCAATTAATAAGCATTTATGTAGATTTATGTAGTTTAAGTAATATTATGATTCTCCTTATTGAATAAGTAGGTGATTTTGAAATTTGGGAAGAACCAATAGTGAAACGGGAGATGACTCATGCATTGAAAGGTGATGTAGCATAGATTATAGGGCCCACATGTCAGCAGTAGAGGTGTGACGTGAGAATGGACACCACAACTACTAACATTTTTAGTATAGAGAAGTGGTTGGTGGGGGAGTACTACTTCTAGAAGTTGAGAATGAGGGAGTACCACTTGGCACTGCAAGTCCGCAATCAAATTAAGTGATCCGAAGTAAAATTGCATTGCCCCTTAAAATGATTGTAACATTTCTTGAATATTAGGAAATTCTAGATGCATATATTCTATTTTGCAAGTGACTGTTTAATGCACCGTTTGTAGAGATAGAACTAATTAAATCCCTGTGCGCACCAGCTAATCTTGCATATATAGATTACATATTTGGTGTAAATATCTATACAATAGAACTACTGGGTCACAAAAACATGTGGGGTGGATCTATTGACTCGTCACCATGCCTTCTTGTTTCGATTCAAAGAGTTTATCTAGCTTTATATCCGTTTGTCGATGAATCAGGACATGTACGTCTCGTTAGATTCGTGTTACAATGATTCGTCACATCACGTATTATATTAATTTATTATAGAATAGAGAGAGTAATTATATATATATATATATACATATATATATATATATATATATATATATATATATATGTGTGTGTGTGTGTGTGAATGACACGAGTCCCAACCTCCTATCAAAAGAGTTTTCCTAACCTTTAGTTTGTGATTATTACCAAACACCGTATATGACCCTTGTCGACTCTAAATGATACTCCAAAATAATTATGCCTACAACAGAATTCCCACCATGCATGGGCAGCTCCCACGGCAATATAATCAACCTAGCCGTAAGGTGATAACCATCATACATATCACACACCTAATAGATTTTTATTGCCTTAGCAATTTAAAGTAGGAGAGGTACGGTAATTCCGTGTTGGATTGAACTCAGAGCAAGGGCATCCGCAGGAATTAAAATGAGTGAGTACGTGGGGGCGAGTGTCATAGAATGAGAAATTAAAAATGGATAAGGATGCATTTGCCCCCACTAGATCGATCGGTGTAAAATTGCTAGAGACCAAGCCCTCATTCACTGCTGGAAAAGTGATATTTGCTTGGTCAGCTGTTTTCTACAATAGTCTCGATTCTAATAAGAACCGGGACTAAAAGCAATCGGTTATAAAAATTTTGATCTTTAGTCCCGGTTGGTGTTACCAATCGGGACTAAAGATCATTTTTAGTCCCGGTTCATGGCCTGTCAGAGGCATGCCAGGGGGCGAGGATCTTTAGTTTCGGTTGATACTACCGACCGAACTAAAGTTTAATTACCAACCGGGACTAAACATCCATCTTTAGTCCCGGTTGGAGTCTCCAACCGTGAGTAAATATTTCTCTCCCATATATGATCGGTTAAGTCCCAGACAAGACTTCCTCCTCACCGAGATATTTAGATAAGATCGGATATCCTCCAACCCCTCGAATCTCCTTCCTCCTCCTCCACTCCCCTCTCCTCCTCACATCCGGCAGCGGGCAGGCGGCCAGCGGCGGCGGCCAACGGGCGGCGGGGCAGCGCGCGCGGCGGTGGGCAGCGGGGGCCGTGCACGGGGCGGCAGGCGCCGGCCGTGGCAAGTAGCAGCCATGGCGAGCGGCAGCGCGCCGGTTCTCTCCGGCTTTTTTTTTTGATAATTTGTGATTGAGAGATGTATAATTTCTTTTTGTACAATTTGTGATTCATTGCATCGATCTGAGATGTATAATCGATCTGTGATGTATTTGATTTGTGTGTATGTTTTTAAGATTTGTGATGTACTCCCTCCGTCCCAAAAAAAGACAAACCCTGGGTTTCCATGTCCAACGTTTGACTGTCTGTCTTATATGAATTTTTTTATAATTAGTATTTTCATTGTTGTTAGATGATAAAACATGATTAATACTTTATGCTTGACTTATCTTTTTATTTTTTTCATAATTTTTTCAAATAAGACGGACGGTTAAACGTTGGACACGGAAACCTAGGGTTTGTCTTTTTTTTGGGACGGGGGAGTATTTGATTTGTGTGTAAGTAACTTAGGATTTGTGATGTGAATGATTTGGGATGTTGTTTTGATTTGAGGATTTGGGTATATGCATGGCACTCGATTTGGAGATTTGGTGTTTGATTTGGATATATACATGGCACTCGATTTGGGAGAAAATAAAAAGAAAATGGACCTACCGGGACTGCCCCTACCCTCTCTTTAGTCCCGTTTGATAACACCAACCGGGACTAAAGATACAACTTTACTACCGGTTATTTCACCCGGCCGGTTGGAAAACCAGGACTACAGGGTGTTACAAACCGAGAGTAAAGACAGTTTCTCCACCAGTGATTCGGTATACTCTAAGGCTGTGTTCTTTGCCCTAGGTTCCCAACCTCCCTCCCTCGTTTTCCGCGCGCACACTTTTCAAACCGCTAAACGGTGTGTTTTTTGCAAAAAGTTTATATACGAAAGTTGCTTTAAAAAAATCAAATAAATCCATTTTCGAAGGAAAAAAAATTAGCTAATACTTAATTAATCACGCGCTAATGGACTGTTCCATTTTCCGTGCGGAGGAGATGGGTTCCCAAACCCCATTAGCGAACACACCGTAAATTTGTCCCTAGCTCTAACTCGGAATTAATTGCTTACCCTTCTTAATTAGACGCATTCACAATTCCTTTTCTTGCTTGAAGGAGCCCTTATCCTAAGGAGCTCGTTCAAACATTGTTGTTACTCTCTCCATTTCAGGCTATAAGATATTTTGACTTTAGGGCTTGTTTGGTTGCTACCCTGAGCAAATATGCCTGACCTAAGTCCAAGCCTGTGACTTGCCTGAGTTGTGTTTGGTTGGTGCCCTGAAGATATTGGCCTGATAAAACTTGCCTGAGTGCGCACGCCTGAGTCAGGCCTAGGAAATTGGTCGCCTGAGCCAACCTCTCCAGTTGCCTGAGTATTAATCACCCCATGTACTGACGAAGTAAAAAAAAGGGCATCACTTTCCCCTTCTTGCTCTGAGAAGTGAAGAAATATCACAGTCGATCTGTTCATGGCAGCAACAGTGGAGACTGGGAATCCACTCCAGCTTGTAGATCGGTGATTGGATTCTCATTCTCATGCTGAATCCCTTGCATGCAACTAGATCAGCATGTTGGTGATTGATCTGTTTGAGCAAAGAAAGAGAATCTGAAAAGAGGATCCAGATCCTCCGCCCCTCTCTCTCTCTCTCTCTCTCTCTGTTTTCACTCATACTGGGAGCCTCCCCTACAAAAGATCTGTTGGCAGATTGGTGTTTCAAGGTAAGAGCACATTCTCAAGTTTATTTTTTTCTTTCCCATTGCTGTTTTCTTGGTAATTTTAAGGATCTGAACATACGTACTTACTAGAATAAATCAATGTTGTGCCCATTGTATTATACATGTATGTGCATTTTTTTCACTTCTTTCTTATTCTATTTCTCAACCGATGGTCAGATCGATGGATCTGGATCCTACTCATCGATTTATTGTCCAGCAACGAACTAGAACATTGGGTGTTTTAGCTGTTGTGTTGGCAGCTGTTCGTTGGCGACGCCGTTTAAGAAATAGACGACCTCCAAGGAAATATGATCCATTGGTGGATAGGGATCTAATAAGGCAAACAAGATTAGATGAGCTGTACAATGGGAATGATATAGATTGCATCAATCAACTTCGGATGAGTAAAGAAGTGTTCTGGAAGCTTGTATACAAATTACGTGATAATGGCCTACTATGTGACACAATTCATGTCTCAGTGGAAGAACAATTAGCTATGTTCCTGCACACAGTTGGTCACAATTTAAGAAATCGTGTGATTGGATTCTGGGTCAAACGATCCGGTGAGACAGTAAGCCGGTACTTCAATGAGGTGTTAACAGCTTTATGTAGTCTTGCTAAAGATATGATAAAGATTAGGTCAGTAGAGACACATTCGAAGATTGTTAGTAACCCTGGAAGATTCTACCCATATTTTGAAGTATCTCCCATAGAATATATTTAATATTCCAATTCACATATCCATCTTGGCTGTATAATAATAATTTCTTCTAACATAGGATTGCATTGGGGCACTTGACGGCACACACATCCCCGCATTTGTCCCTGAGAATATAGTGAACAGGTTTAGAGGTCGCAAGAGCTACCCAACTCAGAATGTGCTTGCCGCAGTTGATTTTGACTTGAGGTTTATCTATGTGCTTGCTGGCTGGGAGGGTTCAGCACACGACTCAGTGGTTCTGAAGGCTGCCCTTAAAAGATCAAATGGAATACAGATACCTGAAGGTGTGCATGGAGTCCTAGTATTTTCACGTGCATAGTATTTTGTGAAAAGGCAATAAACCAATTCATCTTATGTGTTGTAGGCAAATACTATTTAGCCGATGCAGGGTATGCAGCAAGACCTGGTATATTGCCACCATTTAGAGGTGTCCGGTACCACCTAAAGGAGTATGAAGGCGGGAAAGCACCAGAAAACCCTCAAGAATTATACAATCATCGACATTCCTCTCTTCGCACATCTGTTGAGCGAGCATTTGGAACCTTAAAAAACCGTTTCAAAGTTCTTTCCTGCAAGCCTTACTTTCCATATAATCTCCAAGTGAAGATAGTGATAGCATGCTGTGTGCTGCATAATTGGATCCTTGATAATGGGCCTGATAACTTGGTATATGATGAAGATAGTTGGTTTAAGAAACTGCCTAGATCAGCTAGAATTGTCACAGACCAAGGGGAGGATCACAAACAGTGGGTAACATTTAGAGATAATCTAGCTAATAGTATGTGGGAGGAACATTAGTGTCCCGAAACTGTATGCAACCATTATCAACTATTGTATGCCAAGGATAATGTTGTATGAATATTAATTATTTTAATGCACTCTTCAGTCCATTGTATTCTATTATTTGTTGGCATTTAGATGTCAGTATTACCTATGTAATGTATTGCTTTGTAGTTCATCTAATGGACATAGGAGAAGGCAACAATAATGGCAAGGGCAAGGGCAAAGGCAAAGGCAAGACAAGCAAAGGAGTTGGGGCTTCAGGTGTTAGGGCAAAACCTATAAATTGGCCTCCAGCACTTTCTGAATTTCTCCTTGATTGGTACATTGAAAAGAAGTTACAGCTACCACCAAAAGCAGTAATCAAGAAGGTCCATCACACTGCTTGCACATCAGCTATAAATGCAAAATTTGGCAGTACTTACACCGTTGATCAAGTTCAACGCCACTATAGGCGTCATAAGGAGAATTGGGCACTTGTAGCTCGCCTTCTAAATGAGAGTGGTGGTGGATGGGATGAAACGACTAAGATGTTATCTCTCTCCCAATCTACTTTGGATGGACTATCGGTAATCACGAGGAATTATTTCTAATCCATGATATTTGTTAAATATGTATTTTTCTCACAATCCATTTTTTCTGGCAGATAAATGATCATGGAATTCTTTCAAAGCCAATTCAATTTTTTGACAAGCTTCAAGAATTGTTCTCCGGTTGCTCGGCTGATGGATCATTCATGCAAGATCCATCCAGTGCTGCTGATTTTGATAATGATGAGGATGAAAAATTTGATATTTTCACTGACATGTCAACCTATACAGAAACAAAAGATCCACATGGGGAAGACTCGGACAAGTTGTCAGACAGTGATGATTGCAAGGAGGTGGCAGCCCTTGCTGCAGGAGCTAGCCAAGTTTCATCATCTAATACTAGTAGTATGAAGCCAAACAAGAAGAGTTTCAAAAGGTGTGGGAAGCCAATGACCTTGCCCCAATCACGTAATGATAAGGGAAAGATTAAGGCAAAATTAACACCTACATTGCATGGTGATGATGATGTTGATGCACTGATCGGTAGTACCTTGGTTGGAATCAAAGATAACCTTGCAAAACCAGTACAGATTGCAGCCCCTCAAGATCCAAATGCTCCACTATGGGACATGCTCAAGAAGATTGCCTTAGAACCTGATGATAAGATGAAAGTTGGACTCCACCTTTGCAAGCCAGAATTTGAAGCTCACCGGAGTTTTCTTGTCAGCATGGGTCAAGAATACCTTGAGCGTTGGGTTTACAAGTTTTTATCCGGTGATGATCCATGTCTCTAATGACATGTATATGCATATTGGTTACAAAAGCTATGCGTGGTTTACAAGGGTCTATATTTTGTTGCACCCTTTTGGTTATGCAATTGCTACACTATTTGTGTTTAAACAATTGCTGTTAACTTTAGATATTGTGGTGATGCATGCTGTGACATGCTAATTTGCTAACGGTGCTGCTTAAGAACCCGATAGCTTTGTGTCTCTTTACTTTTGTGATGTTTTAGGACAAATGTGGCTGGAAGTTCAATGTTAAATATATTATTCGGTATTTCCCTATTGCCATTTGCATATTCAACAATCTGTGAATTTGTCATATATACAACAGCAATCACAATGAATATAAAAGCCTAATATCTCCACTTCTCTAACATTTGGCAAGTATAATCTCAGGCACAAATTGAACCAAACAGCACCTGACCATTGTATCCCCTCAGGCTTGTTTTCAGGGCATCAACCAAACACACTACTCTCAGGGAGACATGCCTGACCAGGTAACTTTGCTATCTAAGCTCAGGCTACTCTCAGGGATGTAAAATGCTCAGGCAGGTTGCTCAGGATAGCAACCAAACAAGCCCTTAGTCAATGTCAAAACTACTTTAAGTTTGACCAAGTTTGCAGAAAAAAAAGTAGTAACATTTTGAACCCAAGAAAAATTTATTAGGAAAATATATTCAATTATTGATTCGATGAAACTAACTTAGTATTATAAGTATTACTATATTTGTCTATAAACTTAGTCAAACTTGAAACAGTTTGACTTTGACCAAAGTTAAAACATCTTATACCCTGAAACGAGGGAGTATCTTTCGCAATGGTATGATGTTCAATATGTTCAAATAATGAGCTTCACGAAGAAGCGTCGTGCTATTTACTAGTGGATGGCATTATCCGACTTGGGACCACCTATGCATTTGTCGACAAAATTTCTTCTAAAAATTTGACAGATGTAATTATAGTACAATCGTAGTGTAATTACACTGTAACTTGCATGTAACTATAGTGTAACTTGTATGTAAGTTTCACGTAATTTTGAATCGTTAGATCCATTACAATATTTGTTCTGGTGAGAAAGAAAAAAAAATCACAGCACACACATATGTAAAAGGATTTGTTCCCACGACCTCCATTTTACCGAAATAACATGTTACGGAGAGATTTTTGAAAGTTATATATAAGTTACATTATAGTTACAGTGTAATTACATACAGTTACAGTGTAATTACACTACGATTGTACTGCATATTACATCTGTTAAATTTTTGGAAGAAAATTTGTCGATAAATATATAGCAAAATTGATTCGACTTATCTTTTGGTTGGAAATGTTATTCATTTTAGATAATGAAACCACTCCATTGCAACCAACCCATGCACATGCATGAAATCGGAATCAATAAAAACTGTTCTTTCGGTAGAATATATAATGCAAGGGGTATTTACGTAACTTATTTTCATTTTCGTGCAGCGAGGTGGGGTTCCACTAACTACTGTGCAAGTGAATCTCTGATGATCAAATTGAGTTCATGATGGACCCGCAGCACAGGCAGGCAGCAAGCGAAACCTCAGGAGAGATGTGACGCCGGCCGGCCAACCAGATGGTGATCAACCTCATCATCAATGGCCCGCGCGCAGCTAGCTCGATCACCGACGACCGTGCGGGGGAGTACGTTCGCTTGCTCGTGTTGCGCATGCATGCGCACGGCCCAGGCGCCCGTCGTCGCGGCACGCACTGCACGCCGCGGCGCGGCGCGGAGCGGAGAGCCGGCCGCGGCCGGACGATCGACATGATAGCTCAGCTAGCTCTCGTCAGGCGGCGCAGGGCGTGTGATTCGTCGCGTAAGCGCCCTGTACGCGTGCGCATCGATCGCGATCGATCCAGCTCGATCTCGAGCGACACGTAGTACGTTGCAGACGCAGGCTTTGCGCTGATTAAAGAAAGAGATCGGATCGGTTCAGCGAGGAGGGGAGGTCGCGAGTTTTGGCCGGCCGGCCGCTAGGACCAGCCAGCACAGCCCCAGCTGCATGCCGGCCGGCCGGCCAGCCGGCAGTCGGGCAGCGATGGCATGTCGTGGAAATAGCGCGAAACCTAGTCATGTGTGGCGTGCCCACTACTGCGATAACCATCGATTAGGGGGAGTGTTGTTGGTAGGGACCCCGGCTGGCTGTGTCCCGTGATCAAGGTCCTGATCACTTGAATGCATGCGTACGTGCGTGTATACAAATATTTAACTTCTCTTTTTTATATATACGAGATATCCATATTTTATGCATGATTAGTAGTAGTAGTAGTATTATTTGGTTCCTCAAATCCCATCAAGCGTGTAGATTAATTAATCACCTGTCGAAAGTTACGTAGTATATAGCTAATTAATCCCTTAATCAAAACCGTACGTCCTGCAGCGTTGGCGCTCTGAACAAGTACAGTACTAGTCAGCCGGTACAACAACTTTCAGCTCCACTATACTCCCTTCGTCTCCCTTCGTCCCAAAGAAACAATCTAATATTAGAATATAAACAATTTAGTATATTTAGATTTATCGTATTAGGATGTATCACATTTTATTATTAGATTGAGTTTTCTTTTGGGACGGATGCAGTAGTTATGTAGGGCATGCACCCAATGATCAAGCACAATAATGCCCGCCTGCCTCTCGATCTCCGATCGAGCACCAAGCAAATCAACCGTAGCTCCCGATCAACTGCGATCGATCGAGCGAGCGACGAGAGGCCCATCAGGCACGAGGCGTACGTCTCCCCGGTGGTCAAACCGGCCCGACTCCCCACGCCGCGCGCCCGCCGCCCGTACGTCCGCGCCCGCGGCCGGAAGCTAGCTAGCCCGGTGGCTGTGGGTGGTGGTGCGCGCGGCAGCGGCGCATGCATGGCACGACATGAGGACCGACGACTCATGCATGCATGCACACACGCGCACGCGCTCGCTGCCGCTGCGCATGCAGCCGTGGCGTCGCGTGGCGCGGTGTGGCCGCTCGCTCGCGCGCGCGCGCGGCGGCCGTAATAAACCACAGCGCTCTGGGATCCGCGAAAGCCATGCCACACACCCACACAGCCACGCACACATCGCGACCTGCAGCTAGCTGCTGCTACTATACCGGCGACTGACCTGTGTACGAGTAGCTGAGAGAGACTGACCGGCGACTGGCTGACGGCCGGGATGGCTGCGAGGATGCGTCGCGTCGAGCTGGTAGTACTACTAGGAGTAGCCTTTTACCCGGAATAGCACGGAGTGAGTGCTCCCTCGTTTCTAATGATTGTGCACAAATCCGTCAAAGGCCACTCTACGCTGTCTCTCTCCGCGTGGAAGTACGTACTCCCAACATACACCATCCCATGTCTGCCTCTACGCTCGACGCCTCCCTCCCTCTCCTTTGTTATTTTAAGCAAACGGCCGTAGCTAGCTATAAGTGTTTGTGGCTATCTAGCTTGCTAGGTGAGCATCTAGCTAGCTTACTAAACTTTTCCAGCTGGTCGTAGCGAGTGGAGGCCGATCGATCGATCAGTATGTATGTGTGGGCGCATGTCTCTAACGGATCGACATGTACAACTAATAAAGTGCAATTGCTGTTACTACGGCTATACTTTATACCTCGGTCCCCATCGTTTGGCTTATTTCCTAATAAGCCAAAACAGCTTATTAGGAAATAAAAATAAATTTATAGGTAAAACTTTTATAAATATGTTCTTGGTGACTTAAAAGCAATGTTGAAAAAGAAACAACGTTGAAAATATCTCAAAATCAATCTCAAAATTAAGTTTGAAAATTTAAAATTTGGCTTTTTCTTTGGCCGATTAGGCCATCCGATGGGAGCCTTCGGCGGTTCGGCCAGTATCTAATGCCATGATCGGTATTGTTCAGCTAAGATCGAATATGGAGCTTGGTCAGATAGACAAGCAGGCAGGAGGGTGATGAGGCTAGAGCTAGCCGAAACAGAAGTATTTCAGACCCTGTTTAGATGAGGCTAAAGTTTTTTAAGTCCCTGTCACATCGAATGTTTGGATGCTAATTTGGTCTATTAAACATAGACTAATTACAAAACCCATTTTATAACCTTAGACTAATTCACGAGACGAATCTATTGAGCCTAATTAGTCCATGATTAGCCTATGTGTTGCTACAATAAATATTTGCGTATTTTCCATGTTCACTACTCTGGCTCGACAAGCATCAAATAGAAGCATACAAATAAGGTCCTATTGATGAACATGACCACATGGAAAAACCTCAAAACAACATATTTAATTTGCTACAGTGTATGCCAACATGAATGACATTAAAACAAGAGAAAATGTTAAATTTGTATAAGGGGAGACCTCTCTTACATTTGACAGTTCAACTCAAGATAAAAAAGGAAACTGTTTTCAACGATTTAATTAAGGGGCATTTGGTTGGATATGAACTTGCCACATTTGTTGTAGCTAGGGAAGTTTGACTATATATTATATTACCAACATGTTTATTTTATATATTGCGACAATACTTGTGGCAAGCTATACTTTTCTAGCTTATTTATCCTGTCCCCTGCACATCCTAATTAATCGCAAACTCTTACAAAATTTGCTATACTTTGTGGTGAACAAAATTAATTTGCGCCACACCGCGTGGAGAGCACAAGAAAGCATATGTACATATATCCAACAAAAAAATGATCTTACATTCATAATTATAAGCAAGTCAATAGGCAGTGGCCATATTTCTTTTCTAAATTAATTAGTAGAAAAGTAGCAACGTATTGATGTCTAAAAACATAATTCCAACCTATTGTTTATACAAGCTAGTGTGGTTTCAAACACAATACACCTTTATTTCTCACAAGTTCTCTTTTATGTCTCAATTTGCTTGTTTTGTAGAGATACACTGCTACCATATCATATCCCACTTCGATCATTAACTATCATGCATCATGCATACCACCTTAACATGGCATGCTATACACAGTGATTGCATGCATGAGAGCACATAAAGGGGCTGCGCCCTCCTGTCCAAAAGGAAAAAGTGAATATTATGTTAAAAAAACATCGCATATATATTGGAACTAATGGGTCATTCTTTCTAATCAGATTTAATATAACCTAAGTAATCGAAAACCACTTAATATTGTTCCTTGTGAGTATATCTCTATTATTATAAAAATTGAAGATGTTTCCGCCAGAATTTTGGCACGTCGTCCATGTTTCAAACGGTTTTAATCTATATACCTAATAAAAAAATTGTAAGGCTTTTGGTTTTTTATGCTCCAAGCTCCGTCCGATTTTTTTTTCGTCGTCATTTTCTTCCATCGCGATTTTATTATTTTTTTCGTCGCTGTTTTCTTCCGTCATGGTTTTTTACATACTTTTTTCCACCGCTGTTTTTTTTGTTGCAGTTTTTTTCCTACAGGCTTCCGATTTTTCGGTTTTCTTTTCGTCACTGTTTTTTTTCTTCCCGGGCTAAACCCTACCTCCGTCGCCACGTCGATCTGTCTCTCCATGCATTTCCTTCTCCAATTGATTGCAAAAAATTGATTCCCCACTCATCCATCATCATTTTTCTTATGATTTCCCATCAATTCGGCTTTAAATGGCTGGATTTAATATCCGTTTAATTGTGTGTTTTACTTCCTATGTTCACAAATATATAATATGAGCATGTTTATAATAGTGTTAACAAGTCAAGCATTTCTCTTTTAACTTTGATCGTCAATAGAAAAAAAATTATAAAGATTAGTGACTTAAGAATGATATGTTACTAAATTTGTTGTGAAACAATCCATCGTTATATACAACTCTTTTCATTTAAAGTATTTTATTTCCTTATAGGTATTATTATTGGTCAAAGATTGCGTTGATATCTTAAAATGCTTATCTTTGTGGATGGATAGAGAGTAACGAACTATTAGGAAAATGTGTCTTCATATTTTTCTTCCTCTTACATTATGAACATAGAATTATGAATGCAATGTTGAACAGAAAACACGCATGTGAACGACCCCGTATTGATGCGTCCATGCATGCACTACCACTAGTATTTCGTTAAAAAGGTATGACAGTGCACCTGTCCTGGCACTGGAGACAACCAACATGGTGACAGGGAAGTGCATGGATGTATATATGTCTGTCTATGTATACGAATTGAAAATCAACAAGAAAATTATTTTTTAAATTACTAGTTTTATTGTTCAAATCAAACAGTACTGCTTTACAAAGAGAGCATTGTGATCACAATTAATATTTTCCCAACCTTATTAGCCTTTTGATTCTTCTGTCAATTAAAACCTCATATATTTACTGAAACTATGCACTCGTAGACAAATAACATGCCAATACGTGTCTAGCTAGCCAGTATATTAGTCATGACTTTGATTATTTATCTTATTAAAAAAAATAGAACACATACGAAAAAATATACTCTCTCCGTCCCATTTTAAGTGCAGTTGTGAATTTCTGTGTCCAACGTTTGATTGTCCGTCTTATTTAAAATTCTTTTGTGATTAGTATTTTTATCATTATTGGATGATAAAATATGAATAGTACTTTATGTGTGATTTTTTTAATTTTTTCATAAAATTTTCAAATAAGACGAACGATCACGTTGTACACGAAAACCCACAACTACACTTAAAATGAGACGGGGGAGTATATACCACGGTCAAAGTGCCTTTAATCATAAAATAATTCAAAAGAATAAATAATATTTAGATAGTTTTTTTAATAACATAAATGATTAAGCTTTTTGGACAAAGTCAACCGTGCATCAAATAGTTATGACCGGAGGGAGTAGCTTGTGTGGTGGAGGCTTGCCATTCAATCACAGAGGATATTTTGGTTTGACTCAATGTTCAGATATATACCAGCTAGGCGATAATGATCCACCATTTTGGGATTAATAAAACAATATAAATATGCTATTTCATCGAAATTTCAGATGTAATTATATTTAAAATGGTACTATAATGAGAGAAAATATGATATAGATAAATGAGTTTATAATACAACATGGCTTAAGAATTTATAATTCATGCTTGGAACAATTTATATCAATTCCGGTCAATATACTAGCCAGAATTCGACTGGAACAACTAGAATTAAAAGGTACAGTATTTGGCTCGCCGGAACCCCCTATTTTCCCTGTCATTCTATCCAATAGCAGAATGGAATTGATAAGCTTGTGGAGAGAGTTTAATGAAGTCCTATAGCTAGCTTACCATGAATGTTGTCCCATTATTCTTTGGTGATTAAATAGCTGCCCACTCAAATTAATCATTGCTTCAATTTGATTTCTTCCTCTTATTGCCACTGCAGAAATGTTTGGTCAACAAACCTGGAAGGTTTGGAGAGGGAGTCAACGACGAGCCGTGCTCATATTTCAAAAGATGCAAAACACTATTTCGTTTGGATTGAAACAGGATGGTTGTTCGGCATTAACTTTGTGTGGGTACCACGCACGCACACAATATTGTGCTCGATCAACCAGTCTGGTTAAACAGGGTCTCTCTTCTAACCTAGCTACGTGTTGTAAGCAAACAAACAGCAATCGGCTGCTGCGTGCCTAGCAACTTGCAGTAACAGCAAGCATCCCTGTTTGCGCCTGAACCGTATATATATGGAGTATCATATATACATGCCTCCTCTGATATGCCAAGAATCCAAGCAGCCAGCCCAAATAAAGCTATATATATCCCTCTTGATGTATTATCGATATGTACATTCCAGTGATATGATATGATCAAATAGTGTTTTTTTTTTTGTTTTTTTTGCAGCTGACACGTACGGTGAAGCGTTGCGATCATTGCTAAGACCAGTGGGATGGGTGTTAGCACCAGTGAGATCGATGGTTGTGTGTTAGCACCGGCCGTGATATGATCTCTGCGAATTTGAAGCAGCCAAAACGTCCAGCTGCTGCTAGCTATAGCTAGGGCGCCCGCCGTGTTCATCCGTAGCGATCGATCGATGAGCTCGTTTTGTCCCCGCTTGGTTGTCAGCTAGCTTAGCCACAGCCCACAGCCCACCGAGAGCCACAGCAGCAGCAGCATCCAAATCGATGGACTACATGCGCTTGACACATGCAGCTGACAAGCAATATGCGCCACAGTTGAACTACTGCTATTAAATTTCCCCTGTACTACCATCACACAGCATCGATCAGCAATGCAAGCAGCATAGTAGCTACTAGTACTATACTATACTACTACTAGCTGCGATCTCTACTAGTAATAGCTAGCTAGGGCATGGCATGGCAATGGAGAAGAGGGGCACAAACGCCACATGTACAGTGTGCTCGAGATGGGTTACATACACGCATCCCGCTGAAAAAAAACATGCCCCTGATAATAAGCTGCTGCATATGCTTGCTTTGCTCGATCGATAGCTTAGCTACAGCAGCGATGGATCGATCGAGCGCGAGGTGTAGCTAGGTACGACGTAGCTGGGCTAGACCTAGCGCCCAACCAACCAAAGGTGGCGCTTGAGGTGACAAGATATCCTAGAATCTTCCTACCACCACCACCACCACACGCACTACTACTGCAATTGCATGCACATATACTATCTCTTTTCACCACACATCCAATATAACAGTTGCTTAGTTATTATGTTAATTTTCTTGGCGCCTCCGGCGCAGATCAGTACTCTCTCCATCATTTCAAAATAAACAGAACTAGTACGAGAATGTGTCCCGCACGTACTAGTTTTGTTTCAGCTGGTGGTTCGGGGAGCCGGTTTTTGTCTAACCGACACTAATAGAACGTCGCATACTTCCTCCATTTCATAATATAAGACTTTCTAGCGCATTGCTAACATTCATATAAATGTTAACGAATCTAATAAATATTAGTAATGTTAGAAAATCTTACATTATGAAACGGAGGGAGTTTAACGGGTTCTGTGGTAGAGGCGCCGCGCTGTGAGAAAAGCCATGGACGGGGAGAGCGAGGCTGCAGGGGCGCGTTGCGCCGGGGGAGTAAGCTAGAAGGGCAGAGTTGGGGTGGGGCGCTTTTTCCTGGAAAGGAAACTGAGGATTCGTCACATCACCACCCACACAAACACAGGCCGCGCGGTCGCAGTCGTCGCCGTCGTCGTCGTCGTCGCTAGCTTTAGCTGCGCTTGTTGGTCTCGCCAACCTCCACCGGACAGCGACCTCGCTTACTAAATGTGTGCGTAAATCGATCAGTGTACGACGCATCGGCTGGTATCCAAACAAGTGTCGGCTAGCTAGTATCTCTCTACACTTCTACTCCACACTGTAATAATCTTTTCTCTCCTCGCATGCGCAGATATCGCACTGTGTGTGTGTGTGTGTGTGTGTGTGTGTGTGACTGTGTCAAACATGTGGGGCCGGGTCGCGGCGGGAGCTGATTGGTGTGCAGGCACGCGATCGATGCGCATTCACCGGCCTGGACGGCCTGCAGCTAGCAGCACGCGAGCTAGGGGTACGTACACACGCAAACACTGGAGCTAGCTTGCAAATTGCCAGCATATGCAGCAAGCGAGAGGGGGATCGATCAGCCGGAGCAGCAGGTCACGGTGGTGGTGGTGGGCGTCCGTCCGTCCGTCGCGCTCCCGGTGTCGCCATCCGCCTTGATCAAGCTTTTGCCGCGCATGAATGGCGCCGCTAGCTGATGCGCAGCGCGGCGTTCCGATCGATCAGATTCGTGTGTGCTCCCGTGTGCGCTCTGATCTCAGTACTCGTAATCAATCCTCTGTGATGTCTGTGTGTGACTGTCTCTCTCTCTCTTGATTTCGATCAAACTGCTGGCCAAAGTGCACACATGGCTGATGAGATATTGAGATCTCTCTCAATCGATCGAGCTCTCGCTGGTGAGCCTGAGATAGATCTAGGTTGGAAATGTCGCTAGCTGCATGCATGCGGCGCGAGCAGCGAGAGAGCCTTTGATGATGAGGGAGAGATCAGCTACTACAGAGATCTAATTGTGATCAATATGTTGGCATGCATGCTTGCATCCGTGGATGGCCCCAGCTGCATGCTATGCTGCGTGTAACACAACCCATCGCTAGCGAGAGCCACTAGTGTTGCTCTCATGCAAACAGATCCGTGTGTGCAAGCGGCGGCTACATGCATGCTCTCCTTAGGCTTATCGATCTCTCTATCATATGCATGCCAACACAATGCCGGCGGCACATGTACAGAAACTACTACTCTCGATCGATCGATCGATCGACCGACCGACCGACGATCGAGCGAGAGATAACAAACTACTTTTCCATATCATATGGCCAATTGGCCATATCGATCGATCGGTCGCAGGAATCAAACTTTGCTTCCATATCATATGTCGGCAGAGATACACCATGCATGATATATACCCCCAAGTGTGTCCGAGCTTAGTGCATGCAGTTTTGTGTTGTCACAACTCATATAACAGCAAGATCAGCTAGCTGCCGCCGCATATATATGCTAGTTATCTCTCTCTCTCTCTCTCTCTCTCTCTCTCTCTCTCTCTCTATTGTGCATGCCCGGCCCTATCAAGGGGATCAACATTACTATATACTATATATATTCCCCTGTTGACTTTCGCGTTGACTCACCCATGGTGCACAATAATAATGCAGCCTTGCTAGCTACTAGCTCTATCATCCATAGTGGGACACATCATTGGCAAATCATGAGTTTAATTCTTGTAAAGCTCTACACGTACTCTCTCGCGTTCCAAAATATAAATATTTCTAGAATTTTTCACGAAGCTAGATTAAGACAAGAGTTAAATGAGAATGGTTATAATTAGTTGCGATTGCCTTTTTTTCTTTCTTTTTAATTTTCCCTTGTCCCCCGGCAATGGTTGCAAGTTGCGTTGTGTAACTGAAACTCTGCTTTCTTCTAATATACATTGACGTGCAATTCTTTTGCGCGTTCATAAAAAGATCAAAAGTTAAATAAAAGAAGGTTGTAACGAGGGAGTAAGTGAAGAAGTTGATATGTTTTGGGGATAAAATTTAGACGCTAAAATGGGTAGTAGTATATTTTTTTGATGGGAGAGTAATTAATTGTTCAGCTCGAGAATAAAATTACTGCTGGTAGTAATTAATTAGACAGTACATTTTCACTGAATTTAATCAACAACATCTGGGTGGGAATATATATACGCATGCATGTACCGCTATATACTCCATATATCATTCATGGTGTGCACTGTTTTGTCTCCACATGTGTAATAGAGAAAATGAACTGCGACATGCTGGCGACCTGCTCAGGGAGAAATAATTACCAATCACAGAATTATATTTTGGGAGCGTACGACCGCATATGCATGCGAGCCCGTCGCCTTTTTCCCGCTAGCTAGCTGCTGCTCAGATAGAAAATCTTCCCTGCTCGTCTTGTTTTTGTCATGAACAGTTAAACCAAATGATCCCCAACTGTTGCTTTTTCCGTTATATTTTTCAATTTCTTTCACCGAAGAAACATCAGTAAAAGGCAGCCCATCATAAGCTTTCATTAATTAGCGGTACGTGTACTTTTTCACTGAAGCTAGGAGCATGCCTAAACGTACCTGCAACTCTCATGTGAAAAACTCACCTACTAACATAATCGATTAGTCACGAGTGCATAATGAACACATATAGCTAGTGTCGATCGGCCGTATCATCAAAGTATGTTATCTGGACCTACAATAATCGACCAGCTTATCGATTGAAAGACAAAAAGGTTGTACGTATAGTTTGCTAGGTAGCATTGGTACGTTGTACTCCTTATATATTGTCAAATGACTTGATATAAAGTATGTAGTAGCACATAATAAGGCACGCAACAGTTGCTACTTTCCCAGCTTGCTGTCTGAGTGATCTCTGAACTGTTCTTTTGTTCTCAATGAACAATAAACATAACAGCGATGTTATATATCATTTGGCCCTGAATGTTAGTGCAGATATTAACATATATATAGATACTCGTGCATCATGGATGCATCAAGATAAACCTAACCGCAAAAACATTTGCATGCACGTATGCACACATATCCTTAAAAAATATCCGTGCTTGCTTAATTTGATTATTGTTTCATTATTTGCATATATAAGAAGCCAAATGAAGATCAGTTAGCTCCTTTTTTACATAAATATGGTTGGACCAGCAGCTCTAAATTCTAATCCAATACTAGAAAGTGAAGTTTTATTCGCAACTGAAAACACCAGTGGCGAAAACAACAGCCAAACAACATGTTAATAATTAGATCGATCCCCTCCCTCACACACACCCCCCGTGGCGTCGCCATCGGAGCTTCTGTTCATGTGTCTCCGATCTGCAGCAGAGCTTTGCCTTTTTAATTTGTCCGGAGATGCATGCATCGATCGATCCAAACAGCTAGCTAGCTATCGAAGTATCGATCGATCGATCGATCTCGACCGCACATCGGTCCATCGATCGATCGATCGATCGACCGAACATAGGATCATGTTGGGTTTTAATGTTTCTAATTCGTACGAGGACACAATATACATCGATCGATCCGTGGCGTACGTGTGCGTCGTCATACAAGAAGCAGTCCCATGCACTAAGCTTCTCGTATGTACAGTGCTCATGAGTCGTACATACGTCCTCTTCTAATGCTAAGTCACACACATGTACACACGCTGATCATGCTCGATCTAGTCAAGACCAAACAAGCTGGCAGCAACCAATGATCGATCTAGTGAAATGTCTCGATCGATCCGCCATCGACTTCCTTGCAGTTTCCAACAGGGTAATTACTTAACACAGACGATAATTCTGTTAATTAGTTACCATGTATGGGTATGCGTATCAATTAATTTATGTAGTAAATGTCCACGATCAGCTTTTCCAAATACTCTTAACTACTATAATTTATCTGAATTTACTTCTTCTAAAACACTCCTAAAAAAGATTGGAAGTACACTAGTCACGCATAATCAATAGAAATATTTTTATTATTAATTTTACTAATGCGATTTTTATTTGAAAAATCATATACTTATTTTTCATATATTTATATTTAAAGAATTATCTATAAGAAAATTATTATTATTGAAATCGAGCCAGCCCAACTGGTGTTATATTAAGAAGAGAAAATATGTATACACAAGGTGCTGTCAACTACTCCCTCCATTTCATATTGTAGTCGTTTTACTCTTTTTTTCTTGTCAAACTTTATCAAATTTGACCAATTTTATAGAAAAAATTAGCAACATATAAAATATCAAATTAGTTTCATTAAATCGAACATTAAATATATTTTAATAATATGTTTGTTTTATGTTGAAAATACTACTATATTTTTCTATAAATTTAATCAAACTTGAAAAAGTTTGATTAAGAAAAAAGTCAAACTACTTATAATATGAAATGGAGGGAGTAATTACAAAATAAAACTGAGAAACCTACTACATTCCTCAACAACTCAAATGCCAGTTAAGGAAGATATTCTCTAAAGATTTCACACCACACAAGCTCCAAAGTTTCATTTCGGATCCTCCATAGAAAAAAGAAACTCCTAGATATTTCAATTTTCAAAAAACATTTCAAAAATCTATAAACTGCAGAGATTATTTTAGGTGCTCTGAGAACTAACACCTAGATATTTAATTAGGAACCTGGCTAGCTAGGGGTATATATCAAGCAGTACCGGTACTATCTTCCGAGTCAGAGAGAGAGGGAGCAATTGGACCATTCACAATTTGAGGGCACAGTACAAGGCACAACTGGATGGGATGTAGTACTACTGTGGCTTCGCCACCGGATCGGATGGACACCACTCTAGCTAGTTACTGTAAGCATATGCTATAGCTAGCTATAGGAGCAAACATATACTGTTCCCATAGCCTCGAGATGCATATGATATTACGATGTGTAGTGTACATGTACACATATGGAGAGAGAGAGAGAGATAGAAGAGACCTGTCAGATCACTATGCTGAGTTACACGTATATACGTACATGAAAAAGTCTTTCTACACGTTATAAGAGAATATCCCGTGCTTCTTACACACCATTTGTATATTTTTTCAAAAAGAGAAATTTTACAGTTCTTGAGAAAATATCGAGGTACTAAACGTTAGTAAATATGGTTCTCTAGGTATCTTTTTAATGATGGTAAAATTACCATTTTAAAAAAGATGTTTCTCCTTTTCGTTTCGACAAGATAGAGCGGTGTATGTTGATATATCCATCCATCCAACCATGGATCTCATCTCGCTATCTATCTTAGCTTTGCTTGCAACATTTGCCTCGAAAGAAAGAAAGAAAGAAAAGGAAAAATAAAAACTTTTCTGGTGCTCGCTCTCCCGATCACTGTGGTTGGTCTCGTGCGTACGGGGTCCATGTGTGCGTGGGACCCCCTCGCCATTATTGCAACAATAGAAACCCTACCCCATCCTTCCTCTCTCCCGCTGTGCCCAACTCTCCCCTCTCTCTCTCTCTCTCTCTCCTCCTTCCCGTCTTCTTCCTCCGGCCTCTTCTCCTCTTATTGCCCTTGATTCCCCCGCACCACCGCTCACACTTGCTCCTCCTCCTCCTCCTCCTCCGCCTCAGTGCTAGGGCTAGCTTGCTTGTCGCCGTCGCCGCCGTCGTCGCCGCCGCAATGGATCTCGTGTCGCCGTCCGAGCACCTGTGCTACGTGCGCTGCACCTACTGCAACACCGTGCTCGCGGTAAACTCCTCGAGAAACCGGAGCAGCGGCTTAGCTTCGCATGCAGAGAACGATCGATATATGCTGCTGCTAGCTGCAGCTGCACCATGGCCTTCGTTCTTTGGTTATCTTTTGAATTGGACAAGAGAGCAAAGAACAAAGTGTTGGTTCTGTCTCGTGATCTCCTGCTGCTGCAGATTGCAGAGAGGGCTCTCACTTTGGTTTGGTCCAATCCTTTGGCTTGCTTAAAGTGCATCATAGCATATGCTTACTCTCACACAGGACACAGTAAGAGAGAGCTAGCTAGATAGCTGGGACCAAATCCAGCTTCTTGCTTGCTCTCTCTGTGTCCTGAGGAGCTAGCTGCTAAGCTAGTGGAAACTTCCCCTGGGGATTGTTCATGACACGTGATTGATGTGCCCTTGCTGTCTTCCTGCATGGTGTTTTATTGGCTAGGTCTCTTTTTCTTTCTTAGATAAAATTCATTGGCCATAGCTCTTGATATGATGCTTTGTGGTAGAATGTTCTACTCAGCTGGTTCTCTCGCAGTGTCATGTTCCATGTTTCACTTCCATTATATCCCCTTCTTTCATTGTTACCAGCTGCAGGCTGCATTTTTAAACTGGACAAGAATCCAATTTAGTAGTACCTGCATCTTCTGTTCTTCCATTAAAAAACAAGTACTACTGAATCTTCTCTTCTTCCTTTTCTTTTTCCCTCTCTGTTTTGCATATCCCACTTTATTTGCTTGCTCCATCTAGATTCCTTCCACACAGATATGCTGTTCTCCTCTACTTTTTCTCCTTAAGGACAGTGCCATGCAACAAAGAGATGAAATTAACGAAGAAAGTATTGGCTTAATTGCATGATGTGATTAATTAATTTTTCGTCTTTTGGGTAGCTGCAGGTTGGAGTCCCATGCAAGAGGCTGATGGACACCGTGACCGTGAAATGTGGCCACTGCAACAACCTCTCCTTCCTCAGCCCGCGGCCGCCGATGGTGCAGCCGCTCTCCCCAACTGATCACCCCTTGGGCCCGTTTCAGGTCAGTCCTCTCCTCTAGCTAATTAAGCTAGCGTTTCATTCTTTTCTCTCTCTCTTTCTCTGAATCTCCTTGCAGTTCTTGATATTTTTCCTCCTCTTTCTTCTTCTTCTTCTTCTTCGTCGTCGTCTTGATCTTCTTCAGTTCTCGTGTTGCTGTTTCTAGCTACTTTCTCTTTTCTGCATATGGGTAGCTTCTTGCGAGGAGAAAGGCTGGCGATAAATCTTTCTCCTTATACAAGAAAGGGAAGACATATAATTAAAGAAATTATTAATTGCACATGGAGAGTGGGACTTTTTTTTCTCATGAAATATGGTTTAGCAGAGCTTTGGGGTGTTCTTTTGTTCGGTTTCTCTCTCCTCTTTTCCCTTCTCTCTCTAGCTCTCTGTGTCCTGTCTCGGCTTTATGGAGCGACTCAGAATACTGTTTGCAAGGCAAGATTAAACAAAGCTGGATTGCAAAAGATTTCTCTCTTGCCCATCTGTGGCCTGGGAAAGCCTCATGCTGCAAAAGCGGCCGGCCAGTTCATCTTTTTTTTTTCTCAGGCAGCATATGCTGCTAGCAGCTGCTCTACTGTGGCATTCATGCCTCTCCAAATTAAACCTGCATTTTTATTTATTTACTTTTTTTTTATTTTGGTGTGGAAAGATGCATTCATTGCCTGTTTTCCGAGTTGACTAGTATAGCTACTTCTACCCAAGCAGGGAGAGAGAGAGAGAGAGGGAGAGAGAGAGATCTGAGAAAATAGTTAGGAAATGATGATTTTATCATCATCCAACTACTACTACTACTACTACTACTACTACTACTACTACTACACTGATCCATGCATGGCAAGCGTTTGAGAGATCTTGAAATGTGCTAGAGCTGGAAGCTAGTAATTAACCTTGGTTGCTTCTTGTGTTGGATATTTCTTGGTGTTAGGGACCCTGCACTGACTGCAGGAGGAACCAGCCGCTGCCGCTGGTCTCGCCGACATCAAATGAGGGTAGCCCAAGAGCACCCTTCGTTGTGAAGCGTAAGTAGCAAAGCAACTATATGCACACTTCACTTGCTATATCATACACGTGCATATATACCAGCTAGAGTAGATATCAATATCTTTCTAATTAAATTTCTTGCTTGCTTACTGCTCATTTATATCAGTCATTCAGTCTCTCCTTAGTTTCTTGCTAATTGTTAACTGTCTTCTTCTGACGAGTCCTTCACTAGCTCTGTGTGTCTTGTGTTCACATGGAATATATAGATATGAACAAACAGCTAGCTAGCATATCTTGTGTTTCCTCTGACAAATGTTTTTATGTCTTCCATTGTAGCCCCAGAGAAGAAACACCGCCTCCCATCTGCTTACAACCGCTTCATGAGGTGAGAAACTATTTACCTATTTGTCCATGCATTTATCTTATATATATGCTTGTGATCCCTAATATGGTTTGCACTCATGTGATCTTATATATATATATTTTCTACTTGTTCTGAGTTTTTTTTTTGAGGGAGCTAGTAGTGGTTCAATATTTTTTTTATTTGTCCTGTACTATAAACTCTATGAGATCTGCACCTGTTTTGGGAGAAAGTTTCGATTTTATTGAAGGGGATTTATCCCCTTCTAAAAGAAGGAAGAATATACATAAAATAATTTATCATCAAAGGTCAGGACATTTTTATATTGTAAATCTCAGTACACTAAATAAAGGCTACTATAGCTAGTGTAATTTTGTGAATTGAAGAACATTAATTAATTTTTTTCTGTTAATCAAACAAAAACACTCTACTCCAGTAATTTACCTAGCTAGACCATTGTGCATATTATGGATATCTAGCTTGTTTGTCATTTTGTGGATATTTTCAAAAAAAAAAAAGAAATAAAGTGCATCTATGGTCTGACTTTTTTTTAGGGCATCGATCTATGGTCTGATTTAAACCTTGTGATAGCTTGGGGGTTTATACATGGATATGGTGAATGAATTGTATATCTAAAATAAATACCCCATTTTACATTTTTTTTAGTTGCCACTATATATGTTCTTTTCTTTAATATATTTTGTTCTTGTTGATATATAGTGAAGGGTCTCTCTGTTTCCAGGCTTCCATGTCCAGCTGTTTTATTTAGCTGAGATCTCTGCATATAATTATAATGTGGTCCTAGTTATTGCCAATTTGCATGGATTTTATCATATCTCTATCTCTCTCTACATATATGTATATATTGATATACACATTTAACTTAGTTTATTATTTAATTAACACTTAATTTTAACAAAAGTACATTTATTTTTGTTTAATTTATTCCTTTCCCTGTTAATTGGTCAGGTTTTGGAACAGATTCCAGGCCATGGTAGTAATAATTAATAAATTAGTAAACACATTTTCCTTTGAAAACACATGACCAATACACATCTTTATTTTTTTTTGACAAAATACATCTTTATTTAATTCAATGAGCTGGGCAGTACGTTCATCTTGATTCCCAAATAATTTTATAAACACAAGAAAAAAACACTTATATCATAGTTACCCATATATAACTATTAATGCCTGTGTGCATCTTATATCTGATGCCTGCAGCCTATGCTAGATATTTATTTACAATATCTAAAGCAGTTATGATGGTTAATTTGTTTCAACAAAATGAAAGTAAAAAAAAAAAGAGTTTTGGTGTTTCCTGTTCACACCAACAATCCTAATATTTTCATACATTATTCCTGATATTTGAACTACCTTTTGTTTGTGTTATAGAACGTAATCATCATTATTTTTTATAAATAACTAGTCAAAGATTATTTTTCAATATTTACGACAAATTATTACATCAATACGTACGTGTTACATATATTTTCTAAACAATTGGATACAATTATGTTTAATTTCTTCGATATAAACACTAAGTATAAATGCTACTCCCTCCGGCATTACAAGATAATTGAGCTATTGCCACCAAATTATTACAACAAAAAATAATTTGTAGCAATATATTGTACTATTGCAATGATAATTTTTCTGTGGTAAAAAAATATATTTTATTGCAACGATCTACAATTGTTGTTTTATTTAGTACTTTTGTTGCAATAGAAAATGAGATATCGCCACAAAAAATCTTACTGTTGCAAAAAAAAAATGTTCTATCGCCACAATTTTAATTTTTGTGGCAATTTACATAATAATGGTACTTTTCACTACTTTTTGTTGCCACAATCAGCAAATTCGTTGCAATAAAAAAATTATCGTCTCATAATTTAACTTAATTTTTTTTCATATGGATACGGATTGAGACAAATTTTATATGGAAATTATAGCTCTCGACGAGATCTATAATTTTATAGTTGATAACTTTTTCATATGAAATCTTTTAGATATTCAAATCTATGATTCAAATCTTAGTTAGGTAGGCTCAAATGGAACAATATACATGGGTTCAAATCCTAGCCAAGACACTGTATAAAGAAATTAATAGATAGGATGATAGATTAATATTTGAACTTTTAATTTGGTACGTAGAACTAATGCCTCATATGGAGTAGTGGCAATAATTTTTATTACAACGATATGAAGTGTTGCAATATGATTTTTTGCCACATCCATTCCGTGGCAACATCTAAATTTATTACCACTAAATAAAAATTATTGCAATAACCTATTACTAGCAACGATTTTAAAATTGTGGTAATATGTATCTATTGCCACAATTTTAGTATTGATGCCACGATTTTTTTCGTGGCAACAAATAATTTTTCTAGTAGTGCGGGTTGATAATACTTGTCGTTTTGGACAAGGGCACGGTCTTCAAAAAACAACTTTGACCATTATTTTCTATCATAATATGTAAAAAAATATTAACAAATATATGATCTTATTAAAGTACTTTTAAAGACTAATCTATACATGTGGTCACCATATTTGAAAGGCAAATATTTTGAAAATGATTCATAATCAAAGATTTTAAAGTTTGACCTCACCCTTGTCTAAAACGACAAGTATTATCAGCCTGGAGGGAGTATCTTTTTCTGAAATTTTTTAACTAAATTAAACACACTTAATTTAAAAGTAGTTTCACCTACCAACCTACCTGCTATAAGTAACACACACTTGTTGATGTTAAATTCCTGATAATGCAAGCCATCTTGCCTTTTAAGTGTTCATTGTTTTGTTGTTAGAAATTACTAACGTAACTGTAAAAGATGGGGCTGTTAATTTGTGCGCCCTTGTAGTATAACAGTTTATTAAAAAAAACTAGATCATTTTGAATAAAAGACATTAATTTATATGTGCCATCTTAACGTGTACAACTTATGGAAGTTTCAGCATGCTCTTAGATGCCCATCCATGGGATAGTTTTAATTAAATTAACCGACCCTTCCATAAAATAGTGGGTGCTATAAATTTAAGTTAATTTGATACTGCATTGCTACTAGATTGACCATTTCTTTAATTAAATACTAATTGAGTTAGTAAACCAATTATTTCACTAAAACTGAATAAGCCTAGGACCAATCTATGTATTTTTATGGTGAAAGTTGGATGCAGGGGAAATTTCACAGATTCGTGGAAAATTAAAATGGGACAATATACTAGCTTGAACACAAATAAGTAGTATCAAAAGGTAGAACATATGATATATTAGCAAAACACCACACATGCATTATTATCCAATGTGTGCGAGCTAATTATTGTACATATGCTAATGCTACTGTAATATAAATCACATTTAGTACTCCCTCCGTCCTAGAATATAAGAAGTTTTAGAGTTGAACACGGTTATTACGAAAGTAGGTAGAAGTTAGTGGTGGAGGGTTGTGATTGGATGAGTAGTGGAGATAGGTGGGAAAAGTGAATGGTGGAAGATTGTGATTGATTGGAAAGAGAATGTTGGTGGAAAAGTTGTTATATTTTAGGATAAATTCTAAGAGCTGAAAATTGTTATATTTTGAGACGGAGAGAGTATCAATTAATCTTTTTACAGACCCGTACTTCGATATATCATCGATGAAGTAATTAACCAAAGGGAATAAAATATGCATGGGACAACTAAACTGGGATATATATGTAGACAATGCCAGTTTATATCTAATCGACACAACCATATGCATATATGCATTGCATGTACCTACGTACGTACTACACTCTCTTCTCAGAAATAAATCTGCACATGGATATTTTAGCGGATCAATTAATTATAATTAATATATGATGATGCAGGGAGGAAATACAGCGTATCAAAGCTGCCAAGCCAGATATCCCTCACAGGGAGGCCTTCAGCATGGCTGCCAAGAACGTAAGCTCTACTCATCCCCAATATCTCCCGGCCCCCAATTTGCATGTGATAATTGTGACAGTTATTAGCTATAATCAACCGATCCATCGGTCTCTAGATCTCTCGCACCTTGCTTACACATCAATTACTAGTACAATAATATTAATTACTTGCACCGATGGATGCAAGTGTCTGATGATCAGCTCTGCATTTATGCAGTGGGCGAAGTGCGACCCCCGCTGCTCATCGACGGTTTCCACCTCCAACAGCAACCCCGAGCCCAGAGTAGTAGCTGCTCCCATTCCTCATCAGGTGATGATCATATTGACGATAATTAACTTGCCATAGCAACAGAGACACCGATCATATATACATACACACAAAATGAGAGTATAATTAAGGCAGTTTCTCTATATGATTTGATTTATTTGATGCATGGCCACCACAAAACGATTATGATTTTAGATAGTTCTTGTGTGATATGATCTCACCATGGAATTGTTCTTTAATTATGTGCTATATTATTGATGTTATATCAGGAGAGGGCCAACGAGCAGGTGGTCGAGAGCTTCGACATCTTCAAGCAGATGGAGCGCAGCGGCTAGGGCGGCGGCGGCGGCCGGAGCCGGCGGCGATCTACATCGGCGGTGAAGCTCGTATGAAGCTAGCTAGCCTGCAGGCCGGCCACTGGGGAGAGTACCAAATTTCAGATCCCCCTTATTATCACCGTCGTCAGCTCAGCTCATGCATGCATGCTCATCGTTCCCCTTTAGCATATATCTGTGCTCGTTTTGTGTTTATTAGTTAATTATGTTTGATCTTGTTAATTTGTTGTTGCATGGAGTATGTACCCCCTATAAGACCCAGCTGCTGCTACCGTACGATATACGTACGTATGCTATATATATATATATTTGTCATCTTATAAATCGATGTGTGCAAAGTATATGTCATGTGTTCAAGTTTCATACTATAGTTGACAACTGATATAATTAATTATCATATGTAAAATACGCATGTTTGCAGGTTTTCACATATATAAACACGCAATCAGTAGTCAGTGCAGATCTATCTCTATATATGTGAAATACAATTATCTGTAAATTTATTTTTCAGATAAAGGAGATATTTTACTGAAGATAGCACCATACCACTTTGAAATGAATGTTTGCCATAAGTAATTTGGAGGATTCAATTTCCTAATTAAGGAAAATTTTTCCTATAGAGCCCTTTGATTCATAGGAAGGATAGGAAATTTTTCATAAAGGATTGCACTGCTATGGTTCAATTTTATAGGGGAAAAATAAGCAAGAGGTCAAATCTCTTGGAAACTTTGCTTTCCTTTGTTAGTTCCTACAATGCTAGCGAAGAGCTCCTTTTCATCTTTCCTGCGCTTTTTTTTACGATTAAAGAAACATGCAACTACACAATTTCTGCATTTTTTTCCTTTTCTTGTGTTTTTTCTATCTTGCGTTTCATAGGGCCGGGGCCGGTTGCTCAAATACTCTCAGCTTGCCTTACATATGTGCATCATTCAGGCTGACCTTGGTGTGGTTAGCAAGGTGTAATAGTGGTTGTTTGGTTGCATGTATTAGTTTAACCTGGTTTTATATGAGGTGTTGTTTCATTGGTTGGATCGATATGTGAAAACTTGTATTCATGGTATTCGTTTGGTTGGATAAATGAACCTTGAGTATACTCATCTTTCTACGTGGATGGTAAGATTATCCCTACTACCCATAAATAGAAATATTACCAAGTGCAAGATACTCTAAATTATTATAAAATACACACATTTCAGATATAAATGCAGCTAAGTCAAATAAATTCATTGTTTTTTTAAAATAAAAATTGAATTCATATCCATATATCCATGAACAGCAAAACCATCATCACATATGTACATGACTACTTGATTGGTGAAAAGAAAAATTAAGGAAGAGGAAAAGGGCTAGGGGGAGGGGGTGGGGGAGGAAAAATAAGGGGCAACTTCGTGGGCTCGCCGCCGCTGAGCCAGACCCACTCACTGCCCAATTGCTCACCACCATCATAGAACCAATCCGCTGGTTGGGGGTTCTCCATCGTCGGATTTGTAGGTGCAGCCAGCGACGATGGTGGATATGGCTAGGGGCGTGGCATCTAGCAAAGAAGGACGAGGATGGCAGATCTAGTTGGGGGTGGCCGTCGGCGAAGAGGTGGAGGCGAAAGCGATGACGGTTGCGGCCGGCCAAATCCAGTCGATGAAGAAAACCCAAGTCGATCGGATCCAAGCCAGATCTGAACGACCAATGGAGAGACGACAACAACATGCATGTGGAGATGGAACAAATGAAGCTCGCAACTCGCAGGCCTGGCTTAGGAGCGCTTTTTGCACAAGTGCGGCCTGGCCCCGATGGTCGTGCATGCCATGAAACCTCCCCTACCGAGCACCAATATGTGCGTGCGAGCCACCCTCTAAGCAGCAGGTAACCAAACACGTAAGCCCTTATACATCTAAAAACAACTATTAGTAGGATATATGCTTTCTCTGAATTAACTGCATGTAGTGGCGGAGCCACCGCCCGGCTAGCCTAGGCAGTTGCCCAGGCTTGCCAGTGAAAACTCCATTAAATTTTAATATTGACTAGAAAAAATACCCGTGCGTTGCAACAGGTGAATGCTATTTTAATCATATTGTTATTAAATTTTTTTTGTCTAAAAAGTAAATGGGATTTTTATTTGATAGTAATGATATCTATTTGGAACTCTTATTGGGATGATGGCCATATCCTGTACATTGTTTTCTTATGGTCTGGCAAGAATTCTTAAGCAATTAGAAGTCTCATTCTCATCGTAGGTTAGCATGTAGTATTTTAAAATGATTTCTTAAAAACCTTATATTTTTGTCAAAAGTGAACGAACTTAAAAACCTGCTCAAATGCAAACGATGTACCAAAGTATCAGCGGAAAACAACTTTAATTTTTATAATAGTAGAGTTAGAGATGAGTAAATTGATGACAGAATTAATTTCTTTAGTAAATAATAATTATATTGAAATTTGTGAATTGAAGACTAAAAATCAATCTAGCTCCGCCACTTATTGCATGCTACTGTGTTTTATCACACAGTGTTAATCCATGGTATACTGTTCCACCACTTTAAAATTTGATAATGGTACGAACTGGTTTCTAAATATGTAAAGCACTGGCCAGCTCCAATAACAACTTGTCAAATTAAGAAACCCACAAACGAAAGGCAATAATAGCCTTCAGCACTGCAGGAGAACACTACTGGTCCTCCTCCCTGAACTGGATAGGGCAAAATTAAACCATGGTGAGGACTGCGGACCATATGCCACACGGCCAGGCCACTACTTTTAGTGATGCGTACTACGCATATATATATGCATCGATCTGAGATATTCTGGATTTCTGGCTACTGGTTAGAGTGTGAGGACCATCTTTTGACCCAGTTTATAGAGTGATCCGTATTGGACACAGATATACATCAGCTTAGATATTCTGATGTACCATTCGATGGTGTAGTCTCTTTCCTTTGTATCTCCGTCTCGATCCCATACGTTTTTGTCTAGAAATTAAAGTCACAAAAGTTAGCCTGATTAAGACAGATAGTACTATATTACAGTACCATATGTTTTCTTGGTGCGAATTCGTTCCATGATGTATGTTGGAGTGTCAATTTGCATGGCCTTTTTTCGCTTTAATTTGGTTCCACGAGATCATATTGCGCTGTTAATTTAATGGCAGTATTATTCAGTTGATTACTTGAATAATCAGTCCGTTACCAGAACTCCAGAAGGATGCGCAGAGAACCTGAGAGATCGAGACGGTAGAGAAGTAATTTTCAGGTAGCGTCGTCAAAATTCAGTTCAGTGTGCATGCACTGTTGGTCTGTGCAGTAAGATTTTCAGTGGCGATCGAATTGAAATTAAGTACTCCTTCCGTTACAAAATAGGAAAAATAAGTTTGTTTTGAAGTTCTTTTCGTTTATCCGACAATAAATTTATTTTTAAGTAATCCTTACATCAAAATTTAAAGTAGAAGATAAATGTATTGAGAGTAGGGTAAAATATATAGAAAACAAGTACATTGTGATTGATAAATAAAATTAATTTAATCTTTTTGATTTTGTATTGATACGTGTGAGATGGATAAAAAATGAACTTATTTTAGAACGGATGGAGGGAGTAGGATTTTCAGGTAGAAATCAGGCTAACTGCAGGCAATCCATTGCTTCAGTAGATCATGCATGATCTTCTGCATATACTTGCAACATTGCAATTTTAATTTGATTTTCTGCCGGCGAGTCTGCCGTCCCTTGGGCCGGGCGGTACAAACACCGCTGCATATCGTGCTCTGTCCAGTGTTCAGTATGAGTAAGTGCATAACGCGACACTGATGGCGGTGGTGGCCGTGGCGGCGTACGTACGCGAGGACGCGAGCCGAAGCACCACGTCGCGCCGCGCCTCGCCTGCGCGCGCGCTGTGCACGCATGTTCGTCCAGCTGCTGGCGCGGCGCGGCCGGCCGCCGGGCGGGCGGGCCCGTCGGCTCGGTGGGAGTTCCGTGCCAGTGCCGCCTCCGCATCGCTGCGTGTGGAAGAGGGCGCCCCCCTCCGCGCGCGCGGTCGCTTTCTGCCCGCGCGCCCGCCCGACAGCGCAAAGGCAGGCAGGCGGCAGTGCGCGTGACGCGTCCGTGCAGCGCAAGGACGGCCGACGGCGACGGCGAGGGCCCGGTGGTGCGGGTAACCAACCGGCGGTGCCGACAGCTACTAGCTAGCCGCGCGATCGGGCGACGGCCGCCGCACATGTCGACTGGCTGCAGCCTGCGGGTTGTTTTGGCATTTCGTCGAACAGTCACCGTGCAGTAACTACCGCCAACAGTAAAACGTGATTCGAACGCCTGCAGAAATAAATCGCGCTTACTTCGCAACGGCCACAGATCAAAACCACGTATCCATCAGCATATTTCGGTATAATCTAAAAAAACAGCATAATTTGGCGATCGCGACAGCAGCAGAGACAACATCATTATCAATATCTCATGAGATAACAGCTGCCGTCTTAAAACATTTCTTGCACTACTCCCTAACATAATCTCCACAAGTTTTTGAGATTAGGTACTCTCCCAGATCATCACAAATATAAATTTAAGTGCCAATTAACTTGTTACCACATCCAAAACGGAAATTGTTATACATGGACGGTCCTACGATACAGTGACAGATACAGACATACAGTACGTGCATCAAACGAAATTATTATTCCCCTGATTAACTGTTTGGGGGAGAAGGTCGTAAGAGAGCACGCACGTACTTAGCAAAATATAGATCAGGGATTACATTACATTACATTACATATGCCCTGTAATTACTGGATTACAGGACACTGTTTGCATTGGCTTCTCTGAAGCCTGAAGCCTGAACTGAACACACACATCATATCCAGCCGGATGGGATGTGTTCATTGGGGTGATGAGCAACCATGTCTGCTGCTTCATTGCTCAGATGGTCCATGTAGGCCTGGTGATGGTGAGCATGAGGGTGATGATACCTTCACCAAGGAAAAATTAAATTAAAGATATGAAAACGATGGAGTATATATACATAAATTTTAAATTACTGAATAACAAAGACAAAATTAGGCCCAATTTGATCTAGATTATTGGGCGAATTATTGTCAGGATTATCGATATACTCGATTATATAGTTATAAATTAAATATTTGAAAAAAATAAAATATACAAGTAAATCGAGATAAGTGGTCTAAGTAATACATAGCAAACCATCTTTTAAGAAAGTGTATTGTTCGAACTTGAGCAAATACTCTGTTTAATAATTTAGTGAATAGTTTAAAAAGAACATGACCTCTGCATTTTGGGAATTTTTTCAGGCAAGAAATTAACTGTAACTGGAAGAAAAGAAGAATACCCAATCTGCAGGGAATGGTCACCCTGATCTGGGTGAGGGTGGAGAAGACCCTGATGGTGATGAGGCTGATCAGCAAGAACAGTGCTAGAACCGCTGTGCCCACCACCATCTTGCCAGGACATATGGAGCACATTCTCTGCACTGGTTTCCTGTAACTGCACGAACAAACAAACGCTTCAGCGGTATGAGAAGCTGATTAACTTTTAAGCCGTACCGGGGAAAAAGGTTTATTCCGTGCAAATACTGTAACTTTCGTGAAACATTTTAGCAGCCATGAAAAGATCATGGTTGGGACTTTAGCAAGGAAAAAGATGTATGTTGTCCGAATACTGATGCACGCAATGACTTTCAGGGTGATCGATGGCTGTGTTACCTTTTTCCTCAAGTCTTTGTTGAGATCTTGCAGCTGTTGCTCCTGCAGAATCAATTTTAGTGTTTGTCATATGTGCACAGATTTAATTTAGGTGCAGAGGAAAAAAGAAAAGAACCAGAATTTATTCAGTACCTTGCTCTTCAGATCAAACAGCTGATCAAGCAGTGCTTGGTTCTGCAGAAATATTGAGCCTGTGTTAAAAGCCATGCACATAAACAAATCCATACAGTTGAGGGGTAATAAGTACCGAATTACATGATAGTTGCAGTAAAAAATTATAATAAGCTCATTATTAATCTAATCTAGGTTCAGTGTTTAAGAAGAGCATAACCAAAAGTGCCATTTGCTTGCATAGGTAACATGGCGAACAAACATTTTTACCTTTCTTGACCTGATTTGTTTGAGGGATACTTCTATCTGGTTCTCAAGCTGCTCCAGCTCCTTCATGCTTAGTGGGCCCAAATCCTCACCAAGAATATTTCTGCATGGTGTGAAGTGCTTGCTAGTAAGTCATAGAAACTCTGTCCCTCAGGAAGAACATAGCAACTCTGTAGTAGATAAGAAGCTGAAATGATTGACCACATTCATCTCTGAAGACTACCTCTGTGTGGTTTGAAGAAATTCAACTCTTGTTTTCAGCTTCAGGTATTCTTGGTAATTAATCTGGTTTAAACAACAAAATTGCAGGCACACGGATTAGCTCATGACTCCTGAAGCTACAAGATATCAGACCATATTGGCCGAAGGGAAAAAAAAAAGATGGTTAACAAACTGTAGGCACAACAAAGTATTCAGGAAACCATGTAGCATTCTAATTGCAAACCAAGTCTACTAAATTCACTCCTGTTTTAGACTATCAGCTAAACCTACTTATGCATGAGGAATGTTAACATAGACAACATGGCATCAATCTCTTCGGATCCGAACAGAAACCTCTCACAATTCTAAGCCCAATTTAAGTAAGCATATTCGGCCCAAAGTCACAATGCGCCCTACGGCCCACAACCTCCGACGTGGGCCGTATCTCGCCCTACGGTCCATTGAATGTAAGGCCTTCGTCCCCCGCGGCATCTAGCATTGCGGCCCATCTAAACTGTTAGCTATTAATGGGCCGGCCTGTTAACCTACGCACGGTAAGAGCCCAGCTCATTTTCACTTGCATGAGCATCACTGCACATATCAGAGCAAAACATGAAGCTAGAGAAAACCCTATGTATGCATTCGACATTAAGGATAACATCAATGTCCCAAAAAATTAACAAAGATAACACGACCCTTCATCTCATAAGAAAAAAAAGGGTAACATAATCCTTTTTAGTGAGTAGAGAATACTATAAGCGAATAACTGACTCATAAATCATAATATATGTTCTGCTAGTAAGAAGTAATTGATTTGTCAAAGATTGTTAATTAAGAAACTAAGAGGATGCTTACTTCGTTTTCTGGAGCTGCTGCATCCTGTGAGTTGTAGTTGCAGCTGCGGTACCTCTCCAAGGTTTTGTACATGCTGGAAGTGAAAAATGAAGGAATAAGTGAATTAATTAATGAACCTGAACTTGAATTTAGTACTGAATGAGGTGCAGAACTGCAGATGCAGCATATATAGTCACACATTCGAACATTGTACGTAGAATTAATTAATGGTGAATCAAATTAATTAGTCATGAAGAATAAAAATGCATGGACGCTGTATAGTTTAGCACATTATTATATATAAATTGATTAGTGGAACCCATAAAGCTAGCTAGCTAATTAACAGTGCTCCTTGTATGTATAAATTTTCTAATATAGAAATTACTACAGAAGGTATTATTAATTTAAATTCGAAATAGAATACTATTCTGAATTGAACACACACCTACTGTACAGTTTTGATTTGCGCAAGCTATATATGCTCATGTATACCATAATTAAGCAATTTATATTATTCTGAAGTTTATTCAGAAAGAGTGTGATATATCATACATAAATTCATAATGATAGATCGTAAATTCTAAAACTTTGGTTTTGTTTCATCCAAATCCAATTGACATTTAAGCATTTAAGTTGTGCATATTTATTCAAAGTTTTATTTCAAACGGCACAAAAAAGAATGTACAAGGATGTTCACACATATGAAATGGACAAATTGACGAGGTTGTTAAACAAAGGATATTTAGCGTTCGCGCAAAAAAAAAAAAAGAGAGGATATTTTACAAATTGGTTCAAGGAGAAATCTGTAGGGAGCATTTGTCAAAGCTATGACCTTTGAGTTAATATATGGGCTTAATATAATTTGGTAACCTGATTTCTCTATTATGCATTAATGACATGCATCTTAATTTCAAAGCTACCTTTGAGTTAATATATGAATTGTTGCTACGATGCACTTAATAATGTATTAGATGAAACTTTCATGTTGACGCGATCCTGATTTCTCATAAAAATACACCACATTATCCAAAATAAATAACACCACATGAACTCCTACGGTTAGAAAACACAATAATATTTTCCACTCTACAAGAAAAATCAATGGACTGTAATAATATATTCTCAAAAGAGATATACGTATAATATAACTGTGCTAGCAACTATAACAAAATCTGATGAGCTGAATTTTGTTGACGGCAGGTGGCAACCTAGCAAATCCTGTAGACTATCTTAGCACAACAAATAGAATCAGAACAGAGGAAGATATGTCTTCATATCGTATGGGCTAATTAATAGAAAAGATCAGATTTGAGAATATCTCCTATATAGTCATATTTCTGTAGAATCACTTATCCAAAATGCATAGCAAAATAGAAGCACAGTACAGGGTTTTTGTTCCCTGGTCTATATGACCTTGTTCACAAAATAAAGCTATTCTTGTTGGGGCATTTTTGTTAGGTTTATACATATATACCATTTTTTCCTCTTCTTAATTTGAGCCAAAAAAACGTGTTTGCCACAGAGGATTACATGCTATATATATGACATTTTTTGGACATATCAAATTGAAGTTTTTTATATGCTTGGGAGCAAAGAGAAATTATGTTACATATATCATTTATCAAGAAATTAAAGTAAAGGAGGACAAATAATTTCTATTTGCCACTTGAAAAGTACAAATTTGCACTATGATGCTAATTAGTAGATACCTAATTGGGTTGCTGCATCAGTGGGTAAAATCTATTTATATATTTTTTACATTTTCAAACTCAACAACTTGAGAGTTATTCATGATTTATATTTCCAAGGTTTGACTTAAACATTGTCCTAAACGACTTCCTTTACGAGTACGGAGGGAGTAATTTGTAGCATAAACACATGTTTAATTACAAACAAAAGGTGGGGATTGACACTCAGCTATAGTTCCCCATAGTGTATATCCCATTTTAATTTACACAAAATGATGATTTGCGCAACATTCTTTGCATTTCTCTAGGTTCCCACTAATAATACTAGTATATATCATGTACTAATTCACTAACAGTTTTTTTTGGTTCACTCTCCATATCTCCCATTTCAAAACCTAGATGCCCAAATTAATGTCCCTCTTAGCCCAACCTAGTCTGCCTATATCAGGTGAATATAATAATTAACCTCCGTTCATTTGTTCAGTGACTTTGATTTGTTTAAAATAGGTACAATTTTGCGATTCTCATAAAATTATGGGGAAACTAAATTAACATTCATTTTAGCTTGATGCCAGTTTGGAAACACGGTAAAAGTGGGCATATATAGTGCATTTATTAGGATTACAAAATTAATATGAGGTAGTTAAAAAAACTATAGGAGTAGTTAATAGCTACTTCCTCCATCCAACAATAAGCATTTCTAGAATGTTTAGCAAAGATTAAGATGGTTGGGAAGGGTGATTGGGGGTAAAGTAGCAAGAAATTTTGAATTAGAGATCATTAATTTGACAAGTACAAGCTAATAGTGCAGGATGTTTATATCCTTGACCAGAACTGGCTCAAATGCTTATATTGTTGAATGGAGGTAGTAGCACACATATATCTTCTATATATATAGGTATCTGGCCCATATCATAAGTCCATATATATATATATATATATATATATATATATATATATATATATATATATATATATATATATATATATATATATATATATATATGCATACATTTTCTTATAATGTCCCGAAAACTAGTAGTTCCAATAGCATTTCCCATGCACCTTTTTAGAGAGTAATATCAGTAAAAAAAATATTTTTAAGTTTGAACAAGTGGATACCTTTCCAATTTGGTACTGCACGCACCGTTAAAGATTGCAAACGATTAATTCAGTCATTTTTTTAATTCCAAGCATATATAGTAAAAAAACACAGCAAGCAAATTCAAGAATTTTTATGATCTTTTTGTATGGAGCATTTTTGTGATATTGGTGATATATGTTAATTCGTAACTCCTTGAGATGCGACATAGCTAGATAACGGTACCTCAGCTCCATCTCAAGTACAAAAATATAGTAGCTCTTCCAGGAACATAAAAAAGGATCTACCAAACAAGAATTGGAAACCTGTATAATTAACTACTTCATCCTCCAAAGAAAAATTAAAGTTACTCCAAAAGAAAAGTAAAGCCAGAGAACAATTAATTAATTGCTGTGATCCTAGCTATTTCGTTATACATGCATAGTTCCTCTTTTCTATTTACTGTACGAGGTTAATGAAAGTTTCTTTCTTTTTCAGATAATTAATGTAATGAAAGTTTCTTTGTGTTGGTTTTCCAATGGTTCTTTGTCCCAAATTACAAGGCACCCTGTCCTTTAGAAAAATCAAGCTCGGCAACTTTTGATTAATGACCATGCTAATCATACAAGTATATGCTAAGTATTATACATGTTATATCACTATATTTGTTTTAAAGTATTTTCATATGATGCTAATTTTATATTCATAGAAATATAACATCAAACAAATTAATATTTAAAGTATATCATTGAAAACCGTGTAAAATAAATAAATGAGTGCTTTAATTAGGAGGAACGAATATGTGAGTCAGCAAGACATGTATACCAGATTTAGCAATTGTGCATGTGTGTGTATAGTTAATAATTTCAGAAAACCGATGCATGCAGGACTAGCTCTGCCTATACAGTTCACCGTTCAATTCTCTGAGTAGAACAAGACAGGAAAAAGAGGAAAAACCGCAATTAATGATTCAATACCCTGTCCCAACAACAAATTAACGGCTCATCCAGCTTGGTAACACATGATCAAAGTGAGTTCTGCGTGTCCATATAGGAGTATTATATTGCATGTAATGCGTGCTGACCTGCTTGATATGACACGTCTGAAGCTCTGAAGAAAAACACATCACTTGATGTGTGTGCTTTGCAGGGCAGTAGTAGTATTTCTACTGCTCGGGACTCGAGGAAGATGACCAAAAGAAAAAAAAAAAAGGAACACCGGATCGGAAAAAGAGAAATAAAACAACAACGTGTACGCGCTCTCTTCAATAGAACAGTAACTAATGGAACAGTAACACACTAACACACAGATCAGGCTAGCTGTAGTAATAAAAAAGGACTTTGGAAATTAACTAAACGAGTTTAATTAACACTCGTACATACATGTACTATATATACGTGTGTATAATATATCCATCCATGGCTAGCTGGACCACTGGCTAAAACTACAAAGTGTATATACCTCTTGCAAGAAAAGCTATATAGCTATACATATACATAACCGGGCTGGGCCTGCAGGTTCATTTTGACACCAGCTACCGTGCCTCAATTTGGACGAGTCCACAAAGAGGCCATCCGTGTAATAGGCAGAAATGGGAAAAAAGGGAAGTGAAATAATGCAGCTGGTAGAGAGAGAGAGATGAGTCTCAGAAAGTGAAATTCTGAAATAGCTAAAAATGGGAGAAGCAAGCAGCAACCCAGAAGGGATTGCTCCTTTGTTCTTACCCCTTGCGTACAGTTATACTGTGTGTGTGTGCAAAGAGGAACCGCGTCGAGTTGTCGCGCGCCTCACTTTGGAAAATGGAAATAATCAAGAAATCTACCTCGGGATCTGAACTAATTGCATATTATATATATTTTCCTGTTTGATTATTTTGGGATCTGAAGCTAGAACATGTGTGTTTCTTTTTGATAAAAGTAGAGATGAGAGTATATATACGTATGCTCGTGTGTGTGTTTACAGAAAACAAAAGGAGAGAGACAGATCGATGAAGATGAAACTCGATTCATATATATATAGTTCTTTTAGAAAAAAAAAGAAGAATCTTTGAATGAAAAATAGCAAGGGAAGAAACAGCAAGATCTTGTCTTGAAGAAAAAAAATAGAAGGATCTATTGTCATGTTTATGCAGATTCAAGGCAAGAAATAGCAACGATTGAGGTTTATTTCGCCAGATCTTGGAGGTCAGACTGCTCAGACGACGTCGGCAAAGGATGAGAAGAAATCAGATATGGCGAACAGATAAGTGAAGCACTAAAAGCACGCGAAAACGAAATCTGATATATGCATGGCAGCTGATACTACAAAAAGAAAGAGAAAAAAAAGAGGGATCGATGGACATAGCCGCTCTCGAAAGCTGACAGATACATATGCCCCAAGATCTATAGCATATGAGCTCCAAGCAGATCGCAGGGAAAAAAAAACAAAGGGGAAAGTGCATGCGTTCGTATATATAAAGATCAACAAAAGCTAGAAATCGATCGACACGATTAAATTAGCTAGCCTGCAGTCCAATTTGTCTCCCCACTCCCTCGATCTCGACCGGATTTTCCCTCAGATCGACGAGTGTTTCACTGATCATAACCATATATACTGTTCTTATCATTTTATTTAGTTAGGGTTAATTGATTATCTTATTAGACTTAGATCGATCGATGATGATGCGCTGCTGCGCCGGAACAAGCACGCCGGCGGCGGCGGCGGCGGCGTTGGTTTGGTGCTATACGTACCATGATGAGCTGGAGAACTCGAAGAGGCGGCCGCGGCCGGAGAAGATGATGAGGGCGACCTCGGCGTCGCAGAGGAGGGAGAGCTCGTAGGCCTTCTTGAGCAGGCCGTTCCTGCGCTTGGCGAACGTCACCTGCCGGCTGATCTTGTTCTCGATCCGCTTCAGCTCCACCTTCCCCCTCCCCATCTTCTTCCTCCTCCTCTCCTCTCTCTCTCTCTCTACTACTCTATCCCCTTTGCAAGCTAGCTTTATGGTGGTGTGGTTTGGCTACCTGATCGTATGCTTGGAGTTTGGGGTCTCGCCTTAAGTAGGAGTAGCATAAGCGCTAGCTAGCTGTAACTCCACACGGCTCGCTCGTCCACACACTTAATTGTAATTAGTACATTAATTACCCCTGTATATTAATCTCTGATCTATCTCGCCATCGATCGATCGGCTTACGTATAAGCTTAGCCATCATAAGAAAAAAAGAAAGATCAAACTGCTGTCACGTCGCTACAGCTAGGCTGGCTAGCTTGCTCCTGTCGCGTTCTTCCATCGATCGATTCTCTCTCCTGCGCAGCGCACTGTAGCACGCTCCTCGCTAGCTATAGCTCTGTGCGGTGGTGGAGGAGGTGATTGGTGTGCGGTTAGTTTCGTAGGATGCAAAAACAAAGCGCAAATCAACTGCGTGCAAAACGCGAGCGGATACGGTGAAGGTGAAGATCTCGCGCGCGCGGCAGGGAGTAAAAGCGTAGTAGTGGCTGGGAGGGCGGAAGAGGGAATGGCAGAGGGTGGGCGACGCGTGTCGACGGGGGGTGGCGCTGGGGGGGAGCAAACGGACAAGGAGGCTAGGGCTTGGTAGGGGGGGCTTCCCTTTCTTCTTCCTGCCTTGTCAGTTTGACAGTAGGGCTCTGCGTCCGGTTCCAATCCTCTTTTCTTTTTAACGCAGCGCTCTGTCTCTCACTCGCTTCAAGTCTGATGGAGTGATGCTACAGTGGACGGTCAATTCGGGGGTTTGTTTTTACGCTGGGAAAAAAATGGTGAAATGTAGGAGTATAGGAGTACACTCTTTCCGTCTTATAAAAAATAAAGTTGTGTCTAGATTCTGAAGTTGTTTTTTTTTTCAACGGAGAGTATTATCTTCGTATGTTAGATATGAATTCAAAAAATATTGTTTTTTTTCTTTTTGGACATAGGGAGTATGGGAGATAGCTTGGACATTTGGTCCCACTCTCCATGCTAAAAAAAAAGGGGTTATCCCATCTGGTTGGCTATGTTGGTGGCTATCTTATCTGACTAGCCAAATCAAGAAATTGAGTGGTCAAACTTGGCAGAGGGAATAGTTTGACAGTGAGAGCAACTTTATTGCTGAGAGAAGTCCATGTGCTTCCACCCACACCCACCAGCACCGCCGCCTTCTTACCTAGGAGTGCCATGCATCGCTGTTGAGAAGTGGAACTCTGCCATGCCAAGCCAAGGTGTCGTCACCTCTCCGCGAGGCCGCCACCGTTGCCTCCACACTAAGCCCAGGAGTACGCCGCCTTTCGTCTTTCCACCAGCCTCTATCTCGATTATCCTCTCAAGCTCGCCGGAAATAGCTGAGCTTGGCAGACTCCTTCATACATCCGCTAGTGTTGCCTCTTCCTCGTGTTGCCGTCACTGCGGAAATTCCAGGCGGCGGCGGTCCATCTTGTATGGCAGGAGAGTGGTGAGCTTGATCGCCTTCATGCATTGAAATTGTGTTGATTGAGATGCTGAATTTGTGCTGACCAAATTAGCCGTTGGAATTTACGAAGTGAAATATGAAGATTTAATTTGAGTAAATAGGATTGTAAGAATATGAAGAGGGAATCTCTTGACATGTACAGTATGTTTTCTCTTGGCTATGGAGATGTTTTTTTTTCCCTCGCCTTGGTTCAAACTGTTTGGGAGCCTTGCAGGTTTGAGTATAAATGCAGTGCGAACTACGAAGGAATCTTTTTTGTGCTGGAAAGGGAAAGAGCAGGATTAGCTATTTTCCTCGATCTGCATGTACATCACACGTTCCAAACGTTCTTTGCTTTCTCCAAGGAAAACGAATTGTCAGGTTCTTGGCCTACATGCAGCCTGGTTGGATATACTGATCCGTATTGCCCTGTTTCTTTATTTGAGTAACAAGCTGCACGTGCGTATTAGAGTATATATGACTTGAATTCGTAAGAGTATTTAATTTGTGTCATTGTGTGTCAATGTGGTGTTTGATTAAAGTAGTACTTAATTTATAGCATATGAAAATCCAGCATTATTTTGCACATCTGTTTTTTTTGGTGGGGTATTCTCATAGACCTGCATGAATAGGTTCTCAAGTAACGTCGTGTGTCAATTTTTCATGCATATATGCGTGGCCCTAAATAGCCAAATGTGCAGTGTTGTCACCCCTAGGTAGGTGGTACAACAAATTTGTAGTTTCAGATATATTAATTGAAACAATATTCTCTCCTGTTCCTTGACCACGTGGACCCATATGAACACAGAACATTCATGCTACAGATATATACATTTGAGCACAAACTGTGGTATATTGCCCTTTGGCAACACTGTACCTGTGTGAGCAATGCAAGGTTCCCTTTTTTCAGTTAGTAGCTAGGGGAGGTATAATGTTAAATGCCATCGTAAAGAGCTGATTGAAGTGATAAATCAAATATCCATATGTTTTAATTTGTAGGTGCACCACACATATTTGCACATGAACAAATCGATCTGTTTTATGTGGCTGCACCACATTTGCCCACGACATCAGATGCTATTCATCTATACCAGGATCCATTTAAACAACTAATTTTTTATTAGCTATAACTTGAAATATTTGAAGTTTGTAATTTTGCTTTTGGCTTGCTATAAAATACAAGTATAAATGGCACAAGAAACAAACTAAATTAACCTATCTCGAGCGGAAACTGTTCATGACCCTAATTGGACCAATTTGGCAAAAACTGTTTGTGACCTACTCCCTCTGTTAAAAATAAAAAAAAAAATCTAGCAATGAACTTGTCCAGATTCATCCTTAAGATTTGGAGTTTCTTAAACAGACGGAGTATTGCGTTAATGACCAAATCCATTGCCACCGCGCTTACAGCAATGCTAACTAGAAATGAAGCCGTTATCACTTACTACCTCCGTTTCAAAATGTTTGACGCCGTTGACTTTTTTAAACATGTTTGACCGTTTGTCTTATTCAAAAAATTTAAGTAATTATTAATTCTTTTCCTATCATTTGATTCATTGTTAAATATATTTTTATATAGGCATATAATTTTATATATTTCACAAAAGTTTTTGAATAAGACGAACGGTTAAACATGTGCTAAAAAGTCAACGGTGTCAAACATTTCGAAACGGAAGGAGTATTTACATTGCACGGTTTTTTCAATTACAATTACAAAAGAGATGCACAAGAGGGCACACACACCACTACATAACACAGCTACATATGTGCAGGTGTCATGCGACTGTGCCTCTTAAGGATGCATCTATATTTACGAATGATGTAAATAAATCCACGCATGAATTGAAGTATAGAGCGAATTGAAAGGACAGTGAGTTTTTCTTAGAATGAATGGAACTATGGAAGGACAGCAAGTGCCACTGTGTGCAAGGACAGCACTGTTCGCAGGGGTACACGCAACAAATGACATTTGCTGGCAACGCAGCTATCCACCAATCATGGCGTCGTGCCATACAGAACCACCATATACTCCTATATTGGAATGTACAGTATATATCTTGTTTCCTTCTCATCCAATGTAGAATTGTTCGTTAGGAAGAACATGATTTTCGGAATTTTAACATTATAATGATATTAAGGAAAACCCATATCTAAAAAGATTTGGAAAATACTGTGGCGATGTGCGAAATATGTTGCCACACCGGGTGGCACGGAAAAATGTACTATACTCTCTCTATCCCAAAATATAGCAATCTAATACCGAATTAGACATATCTTTAGACTATATATGAATCTATATGGTCCTTCTGTCCGAATTAATTTTTATAGCATGTGTATTTGTATTATGTATCAATCCGGTCATAGGTTATAGGCACTGGGACGGAGAGTAACATTTAAGGGTAATTTTGTTTTTATCTATCACATTAAATAGTTTAATTAATGGGTAAGTTTACCAACGTCTTTAGTATTCGGAGGTATAGTAGCATAATTTATAATGACTTTCTCAAGTACCTAAAATATCTATTAAAGACTGTAAAATTTCTCTCAATTGATACATCAGCATATACTTGTTCGAATAAATTTAGTATGGCAATTTATCTAAAATATTTCTAAGGAAAATATCTATTTCACAAGAAATTAATGTGCTGCAGCCACATATCCATGACATAGATATTAATTAATTACTTGGTGTGATTTTTTTAAAAATTTAACAGCTACTCCATACAGAGTTAAGTATATGCTGTCCCAGAATCCATGAAACCAATATTTTTAAAATTTTGGCAATTAATGCTTAAGTATGTGCAAAAGATAAATTGGCTATATTAATAATAATAAGGGCCAATTGCATCCATGCCCCCACTTTGAAAGCCAATTGCTGTTTTGCCCCCATTTTTTAGGGTTTGCATTTTTACCCCCACTTTTTGAATTTGAAGCAGCCGTCTACCCCCATTTGTGACAGCCGTTTGGTGGGTCCCACATTATGTGTTAAAGAAATACAAAAAGAAATTAAAAAAAAGGTTTTAGGAATTATGTAATGACACTTCTACCCCTGAGGGAAAGTGAATGGATAGGGTTCTTCTCTTCCCGTGCATCGGGACTCCCTGGGTCGAGTCAACTCAAAACCCTAGCAAGCTAGCGCAGCGGCGGCGTCGGCGGCGAGCGCGTGCGGCGGTGAGGCGGCGGCGAGGGAGCCCGCGCGGCGCGGAGGTGGCAGCCGAGGCGCGCGCGAGAGGCGCGCGAGGCGGCGGCGGGGAGGTGGCGGCAAGGGAGGCGGCGGCGAGGGAGCTCTCGCGGCGGTGAGGCGGCGGCCGAGGCACGCGCGGGAGGGAGCTCACGCGGCGGGGAGGCGGCGGCCGAGGCGCGCGCGCTAGGCGGCGTCAGCGGCGGCCGTGCGAGGAGGCGGTGGCCGCCGCCGCTGCCGCGGGTGCGCGAGGCCGCGGCCGAGGGCGTGCGCCGGCGCCCACTCGCAGGAGGTTCACAGTCGGCGGCCAGTTCTCTTCCACGTGGAGGCGGCCTCTCACAGCCGAGGGCAAGATAAGGCAGAAAAGGGGAAGTTGTTGGCAATGGAGGAAATCATATCAATGGAGCTAATTTTGATGGAAGAGTTCAACAGGTAATTTGATTCTTGTCATGCTATCTTATGAAAATGGACATGAAAACTTAGAGCTAGCTAAACCTAGATGAAACTTAGAGTTAGATACTTACATATACTTAGATATACTTGAACTACCAGCTAGTATGCATTTTAATCTTGGGGCTGCATTCAGTACGGTTGCTTTTTCGTCTCTCTATATAACTTTGCTATTTAGGACGATTTACCTAAATGTGCCACTTGTGTTGTGATTTGTAGGCCTACTCACAGCGATTTGCGATTAGTTGTTAGAGTTGAGTCTTTTTTCAGTTTGCCGGATGGAGGTCCAAAGCAATACCTCCAGGGTAAAACCTTGCCAACCCAAAATATTGACATGCATAAGTATGATCTGCTGCAAGTTGTTAATTTCATTGCTGAACACTACACGTGGGGATCTAAACAATATGTGAGTTTGTGGCGTTCTTTGGATGATGGTTTTGTTGAGATAAAATCCGATGAACATTTGCGGGAGTGGTTTCAGCTCAATATAGATAAGGGGGTTGTGTGCATTGATGCCAAAATCAATGATTTCAATGGTCCATTGCAATTTTCACCCACAAAGTGTAGGTTTCATCCTTCAGTAAGGTCTAGAGCATGCATAAGTGAGATTGCCACAAATGAGGGAGCCAAAAAAAAGAGAGCCACAAATGAGGGAGCTAGTAATGAGGGAGCCAAAAAAAAGAGTGCAAGGAATGAGAGAGCCATTAATGAGGGAGCCAAAAAAAAGAGAGCCAAGAATTCCATAAAAAAGGGGTCAAATGATGAGGATGCAGTAGGCATTGATGATGAGGGCATATACTCTGACAATGAATCACTTGTGGCACATAGTGATAGCAGCTATGATTCTGATTTGGCCGAATCTTCCGACTCTGATTGTTCTGACCCTGAGTTTGATCCTGATCAAGAAATTGTTGATGAGGATGATGATGATGATGATGATGTACCTGTCTTTGCATATGATGTTCAGGATCCTTGTATTGATGTTGGTGTAGTGTTCCCAGATGTGGATCAATGCAAGTTAGCAGTTACCCATCATGCTATCTTGAATGATCATGCTTTTGAAACTGTCAAGAATGACAAGAAAAGGTTTAGAGCCATTTGCAAAAGAGCAGAAGAGGGTTGCAAGTGGTGTTTTTTTGCATCTACAAGCCCTAAGTACATTGGATGCAAGGTACTTTTACATGCGTATTTATGAATGGTTATTCTGTTTGGAATTTTTGTTCAAGATGAAACATGAGCTATTTATTCTTTGCTTGTAGGTTAAGACAAGTGGACCAAAGCACACTTGTGGATCTTTCAATAAGTGTGGTGAAACAATGGTCACCACTAAGTGGGTAGCTGATTGAGTGGTGGACTTGTTGCGGGATAACCCCTCAAGGGGAGCAAAGGATTTGCAGGAGGAGTTGAATAGGAAGCATCAGATTGATATCCCATATTTCAAGGTCTTCAGAGGTAGAGAGAGAGCACTTAACATTATAAATGGAAAGTGGGATGACAGCTACGATTTGCTGCCTACCTATCGTGAAGAGCTATTGAGATCAGTGCCAGGCAGTGTAGTTGAGCTGGACACTGAAGAGTGCAATGGTGATGTCTGCTTTAGGAGGTTCTTTGTTGCTCTTAAACCCTGCATCGATGGGTTTTTGGAAGGATGCAGGCCTTACATTGCTATGGACTCCACTCACTTGACTAGAAGGTCTAGAGGCCAGTTGGCTTCGGCTGTTGCAATTGATGGTCATAACAGGCTATTTCTAGTGGCATATGGGGTGATTGAGACAGAATCTAAGGAAAGCTGGACTTGGTTTGTTCAGAATGTGAAGAAAGCTATTGGTACTCCAAAAGGTATATCTATTCTTAAAGTTGTTTCTTGCATCCTCCATCATTTCAATTCATATTTGACTAACCACCTACTATTCTCTTATTGTAGGTTTGGTCATTAGTATGGATGCAGGCAAAGGAATAGAAAGTGTTGTAGATGATGTTTATCCAGGAGTGGAACATAGAGAATGTATGAGGCACTTGTGGAAGAATATGAAGAAGAAGTTCCATGGCCCTCTATTTGCCCAAAATATGTGGGCGGCTGCCAAAAGCTTCACAAATGAGAAGTTCACATACCACATGGGCAAGATAGAGGAGAAGTGTCCTGAAGCACTTTCTTGGTTGGATGACAATCATCCATACATTTGGAGTAGAAGCAAGTTTTCTGAAGAGTGCAAGGTAGATTACATCAATAATAATCTTTCTGAATGCTTCAATAGTTGGGTCTCAAGAACCAAGGATCGACAGATTGTGGACATGCATGATGCAATAAGACAGATGATCATAACCAAGTTTGTTGCAAGAAACAACTTTGCTGGTAAGATGGAGGGAAGAATCATTCCAGCTATTACAAAGTCTTTGAATGCTCAAAGCAAGAATATCAAGGACCATGAGGTATTGATATGTGGAGTTGGGACAGCTGAAGTAACTGTGGGCACCATTAGGCATGCCGTACATTTGGAGCAACAAACATGTTCTTGTAGGGTTTGGCAAGTGACTGGAATGCCTTGCAGTCATGCTTTAGCATTCATTGCAAAGCTTAGCACGGATGTCCATATGGATGATTTTGTGGATGATTGCTTCTCCGTTGAGAAGTTCAAGAAGGCTTATGCATGGACTTTCAATCCAATGACATCGAAGGATAGATGGACACATGTTGATCTAGGCTACAAAATCAAGAAGCCTAGATTGAGAAGGAAACCTAGGAGGCCACGAGTGGCTAGGATGAAGGCAAGTGATGAGGCTGGCACTAGCAAGAGAAAGAAATGCACTGAATGTAATGAGCTAGGCCATACGGCCAAGACTTGCCAAGGAGGTCCCACGGCAAGTAAAAAAAGGATGCACTCATCTTCAGAAATTGGGACAGGAGATGGGAACAACGACACAAGTGCTGCAGCCACTTCCAAGTGAGTCATGCATTGCTATTTCCTTCTATTTATTTTCAGAATTTGCTTATTTCGTTATTGCTGATTTCTTTATGTAACTATGAAGTGCAAGTGCAAGTGCAAGGGGGAGAGGAAGGGGAAGGGGAAGGGGAGGGGGAGGAAGAGGAGGGAGGCTAGCTTCATGGTTTG